>NC_024320.1:23411268-23414825 GCF_000523025.1 Cynoglossus semilaevis | reverse complement strand
AAAACAGTGACCCCCCCCCCCCTCCGCCCCCCCCACTATTTGACACAAATAGAAATGTTCCCTTCTGAAATAACTCCACGTCCCCCAAGTAACTGTTCTGTCGTGATGTTGCAGCTAAAAGTCCTGGAAAACACTCTCAGGAAAACTAGTGGGAGGTAATGAAACCACTCTGACTCATAAAATGTTAAATATTTGTTTTTAAATGACATGTGCGCCCCCCCCCAACCCACCTTAAATCCCACCCTGAATTCAAAATGGCTGAATTATTGTGAATTATTTACATCTTCTGCTCCTGTCACATTAAATGTCGTGGGAATGTTGCCAACTGTCTGTTGAATATAAAATACTACATCGGCGTGAATGTGTTGCACACAGTAAATTTCAAGTACCCCTGACAAAAATAAATGGCTTTTCTGTCGAATCTTTTATCTGCGCCTCTAAAGACAAACATAAAGATGCCTGACTGTGATTGTGAGGCTGCTTCCAAATCTGATGATATAATAGAGGAGATAATCTGTTTCCTCAAAGCCTTCATCCAAACAGCCATTAAACTGCTTAAGAAAAAACAAACAAACAAAAAAAATCATAAAGGATGAATTTCAGCTCTTTCATCGTGGTATCAGTCAGGCCTTCGTCATTTTCCCGCGTAGATTCGTGACCTATCAGATATCAGGGGCGAATGTTTCAGTATCGCGTTCGCTGGCTTTGTAAAGGTGATTCATGCAGTGATGCTAATTATGGAAATTGGTAATACAATATGGGTGGTGAAACTTCATATGAAGGTTGAATGAACTCAAGTGTTTCTGTGCTGGGAGGGAATCCGCTGCCAAGAGGAAGCACCAGGTGGCACCAACACCGGGAGAACAAAACAGTTCTGCTACAGAAATAATCACAGTATCAAGTTCAACCGCAGTTTCCTCCTCCACCTCCTCCACCTCCACCTCCTCCGATGACAACTCTCTGTCCTGCATCTCTTTATATTTCTCAGCTTTCTGATTGCTTTTCTCGTCTGTCGTTAATTTCAACCTCGGACTCTTCTTCTCCACCTTTTGAGTTATCACCGTATCATCTCTGACCTTCAGGCCGTGTTCTGTGTTGTCACGGGTCAGCCGGCTCTTATCTCAATCCTGGGGTAGCCCATTAAGGAGCACTGTTATATGAACCAATAAATGGACACGCCTCAGCAGTGATAAAAAAGGAGGAGGCCTGTTCTATCTATAGGCCTCTGGAGTCATTATGCTCTCGAGAGAAACGGGTGAGGCCGTCTTCTCCGAGGCGTTGTAAAGTGGAGTGGCCGAGTGTGGAGAGACTCGTTAGAGGTTCTTGTACCTGAGTAGAAGTGGTTGCACTGCAGAACCATTGACGGTGCAGCCACAGGTCGGCCTTCTCTTTGACAGAGTTCTCCTTTGATTCACTTTAATATTTTGTTCATAGTATCATAAACTTTCCCTTCACATCAAAAAGAAGATGAAGGGAAAACAAAAACTGTTGATGCTTAAAAAAAAGAGAACAACTTCTGAGGCCTTCTGTGGTTTGAAGGTGAAGAACTGGGCTTTGTTTAAGCTCTGCAGGAGGATTGCTGGTTTGAATCCCCGGAATTCCCTAGAACTCAGTAAAGTGCCGATCACAGCTGTTTTGTGTCAGATGTTCCACCGCGATGGATTAAATGTCGAGTTATTCCAGACAGAAAGTTCTATCACCGGACCATTACAGTCTCCCAAAAAAACTGATTCACTGATTCACAGTCTCCCAAAAAAACTGATTCACTGACCAGGACTGTTTGTTCCACTGCTATCGGTACCAGAACATCTGAGGTATTCTTAGTTCAGCGCTTCTCAATTATTTTTTCCATCATGCCCCCCCTTGGGGACAGAAATGTTTTCACATCTTACATTTTTGTCACTGTGTCCCACTGTGGCCGGGTACCAAATGATCTCTGGACCAGCACCGGTCCCTGGACCGGGATATGAGAAACCCCTGTTTATAGTAGGTAGAAAACATTTATATAAAATATGTTTTTTTTTTTCTTTTCAAATTAGCAACAAACAAGAACATCCACAGCATAATCGTTCCAGGTGTAAATGTAAAGTTTACCAGATTAAAAAATATCACAATTCTCGTATTAAAATACCGTAAAAAAATACAGTATTTTAAAAGTACCATGTATTAACCAAAGCTTTGTGCAAAATACTGCAACTATATTTACCAGTATATCACTCAAAAATGTTCAGCTCTAACAGTCACCTGACCTTCATACTTGTAAACAATGCAGGATTGAATTTTTTTTCCTCTGCCTACATCATTAGCTTTGGTTAGAAGTTTCTTCACGCTGACAGAATCGTTGAAACTCTGGAGCTTCAGGAAAAGGAGAAATTCAAGTTGAGGAAAGTGGCTTTTAAAAAGACTTTAATTTTCAGACTCATGCCCTGAACTCACCAAAGTTACTTGGAGTTTAGTTTTGTTGTTGCCCCGTAGCCAATGCTAACGTTTCTCTACTCATCGGTGCGGCTGCTCCATATTAACGCTCCACGTCTTTTCCTCTCCAGGAGCTGAGTCGAAGTAGTGTTTTCACATGATTACACAAACATGTTTTTTTAGAGCTGCTTCAGTAAATAGCTTGTGATTAATCGGATTATTTATTGTCTTTTTAATTGCACTATTAGAGCTTTTCTGCTACAAACGTCTGTCCTTCAAACCTGCACTAAAGCTGGCTTCGTTTGACTCCAACATTCCGATTATGGCTCAGGGTCATGGGGAGAGCTGGAGCCAATCCTAGGTGACAGTGTACAAAAGGCAGCCTGCACCCTGGACCAGTCGCCAGTCTAATCCAGGGCCAACACACACACGCACACACACAAAAAACTTCACACTCGCACCTATGGTCCATTAGGAGTGTCCAATTAGTCTAATCTCCAATCTGCGTGTCGTTAGACAGTGGGATGACGCCAGAGAACCTGGAGAGAACACACACACACACACACACACACACACACTGGGGTCACACGCACACTCTCAAAGGTGTCCGGCCAAAATTTGGGATTAAAACCCCCAACAATGCCGTCCAATATGGCATCCTGGCTTCCTTAAAGTATTATTAGAGAAACCTGTCCCTAGTACATGTACATGTACAAGTACAAATATTTATATATCTTTAATGTAATTATCCTTGAGTAAAGGACTATTCCAGGATTTTTTTTTTTTTTACCACCAAACATTTACCTGCTGTGTATACACACCTCTATATAAAGAGTATCACTAGATGGGTATTTTAAAGTACAACAAAGGAGGAACTGCAGCCTGTAATTACCCCGCCTGTGAGAGATTGAACTCCGACTGGGAAAATGAAAAGCTCATTGTATAATGTGATGTATCAAGAAAAAAAAAAAACCTCACAACAGTTTGGATTCAATGCATAACTGTCCGAATTACTCACAGTCACATTATACTCCCAGCATGCGGACGAGCACTTGCTGGCATAGCACTCAGCTAAGAGTGAAGGGAAAATAAAGTGAGCCAAAAAAAAAAAAAGGAAAAAGAAAAAACAGGGTTGCCATCCT
>NC_024320.1:23404721-23411228 GCF_000523025.1 Cynoglossus semilaevis | reverse complement strand
TTTTTTTTTTTTTCTTTTTTTCTCAACACCAAGAATGAATAGTGCTGTCTCACTGTGAAGAACTCTGGAACATTTGAGGTGGGGGAGAGAAGGGTGCTGAAAAACCAGGAGGCAGTGAATGCACCGTTTGAATGAGAATCATAAAATAACCCCCTTTGATAGAACCTGGATTTATTAACGTGGCTAGAACAGGGAGTAGGAATAGTCTGGGAAGAAAATTATGGATGGCTTTAATCTGATACCCAGGATTGGTATTGGTCTAATTCTGAACAACAGCTATAATCCCTCCAATCTCACACCTAGCCCAGATGCTCAACTTCACTTTGAAAGCATGCCGTAAACAGGGACTCTGTTGCCACAGCAACGGCAGCCCACGACATAGAGGGAAACCAAAGGTATCAATATCGGCAGATACTCCAACTAGAGAAGCCAGACTGAGATGCTGTGGACATGTGTGGAGGAGGGACAGTGGACATATTGGTAGGAGACAAAGAGGAAGGCCAAAGAGGAGATTTATGGATGCAGTGAGGGAGGACATGCAGATAGTTGGAGTCAGAGTAGAAGATGCAGAGAACAGGGAGAAATGGAAAACAATGATTCGCTGCGGCAACCCCTGATAACTGATTCTGTCATTTTTACTTCGCAGTACTACAGTGTCACCAGCTGTACTCCACTGCCTATATAGTTTATGTTTTTGTTTCATCTTGAGCGATAGAACACGGTACTTTTCCCCTTAGGTCTGCAGTGTTTGGCTCAGAGGAAGCACAAACACATCCCTCTGGTTTTTATGCCGATGAGTTTACAGGAGGAATCGCTGCCGTTCTGCAGTGACTACACGCAGACAACACCACACTGCACTGAGGCCATTTCAGTGCAGTACGTCTAATGCGTTCAGCGCTGAGAAGGAAAGACCAGTTGACTGAAATGAGCTGCAGTCACTGGAGCCCGAGGCTAGACTCCATATTCACAGCTCCGGCGTAGCCCTGGGTTGTATGGGGAGACTACACAGCTTGTCAAAAAAAATACCTCCATTTCCACATCACACTGTACACACTGTGCAAACATAAAATGGGAGTGTGATTAAATGACCATCAGTGGATTCTGTTTACTTGTTTCCATTTACAAAAAAAATCAAAAAAAAAAAAACATCATTATGTTATTGATGACAAACCATTATTTAATGAGGATTTTTCAGACCTAGACAAAGTAAGAACTTATTGGTTATAACAGGGATTCTCACTGGTGTAAGTGCCGTAAGAAATCGACAAGAAATTCGTAAGAAATGTTATCCAGTTATCTGTCAATCTGTGAAAAGTCAGCCAGCACTTGTTTGCATTAGTCCTTTAATTTTTTTTTTCTAAAAAAATGTGATAATTATATTCTTCATAAAGGGCAAAAACAGAGTTTTTACATTTTATTTGAAAAAAAAAAAACCCAACCCAAACTTTAAATCCCAAATATGTAATTGAAATATGAATGTCTGCGAAGAAGTGGTGGGAAGAATATTAATATGTTTTAAAAGAACCACTGGTGTGGAGAAATATTATTCCATATTTTTCTAGGAGGTTAATGAAAAGTACTCGGTCTTTCAGCACCGACTTTAAAGGTGTGTCTTTATCTGTAACCTGACGGTGCACATGCTCCACTGACCTGCCTGCGGTCCAGTTCGGTCATCTGTTAAAAATGTCCGGTGCGTCGTATAAAATTAAACAATTAACTGTTGACGACAAGTATTTATTAAAACACCATCAATTCTGCAGTTGAGTCTTTTCACTTTTTCTTGAAAAGTGTGACAAAAGAATGGAACAATGTAACACAGAGGTGAAGCTGACCTCAGATTTGCTTTGTTGAATTTGGCAAATTGAATTAAGTTATAAAACAAAAAAAAAACAAAAAAAAAAACACTAAAAGTTTAGTAAAAAACTGACCTTGAATTTGACTCTCTCTCACCAAGTCTCATAGACACTACATATTTATGGACTTGTTTCTGTATATGTACTTGCACCTATCTTCAATAGCTGCTTATAAATCCTGGCCAGGTTCCATTTAGCTGACCAGTAATTGTCTTCTATAAATACTTGCCCCCAGTAGATTTCTGAAACCTCTGTTGTCATCATGTTTGCCCGGTGGTCGTGATAATTACGACAGCTTTACGTTGAGTGGAGTTCACTCATGCCACACTAAGTTGTGATGAAGGTTTTAAGGGACGACAACATTTCAAAGACTTAATGTGAGTCCATTGTTGTTGCAGCAGTAAGTCAAGTGAAAAAATAAGGAACTTCTTTTTGCCCTGAAGAGCAGGAGAGAGTGGCAGCTTCAGAGAGTGGATTCTCCTCCCCTCACTTCACTAACCACTCCACTCTAAGCAGCCATGAGTCCTTGTTCTGACCGCTAACCACCCGTGGTCACGGTCACCACAGGTTAAGTGACCAATACCAATCTATCACTCAAGGCCTGGAACAGTCCTGGAAAGATAAATGTTACAAGCTACAAATTAATCTTTTGTTTGCTTTTCCTAAGACCCCAGCCTCTCCTCTCCGCCCCCAAACCTCCAACCAAATAAAAGAATTCTTCCGCTGAGCAGAGAGAGTGAGTCTTTTGACCTTTTCCAGTGGAAAAAAAACAAACACATGTCATGCAAATAGGAGCAGCCGTCTGGTTTCTCCAAATATTTGGGCCTCTTCGCTGCTCACAGCAGTCGTGTTACAGACACTAAAAGGTCAGCGGTTCAAAATGAACTCACCGCACCACCTCCCCCGGCCCCCGTATCTTTTAGTGGGAAATTAAACTAAACATGAAGCAGGAGCGCACATAGAACCAGGCTGAGGATTTTCAGCTATTACATCTGAGCTGTTTAGGCCGAGCTCTGCTCATAGAGAGAGATGGAAATATATTAATTTTTCTAGGCATTCACTCCGGGTGTCCGGAGATTTCCTATTTACGTTCGATGAGTGCGGTGGGAGATTGGGAAGGACAGGTTCACAACAGCAGGGAAATCTCCAGGGGATCCAGACCAGGGAGTGGTGTCTGGCTCGAGTAAGCAGGAAGCAGAACGTTCCCCAGTTTTCTCCCTGTGGATCCTCTGGAGCTTTTCCTGCCCTGTTCTCACATAGCTCACTCAGACATAAAGTGGATATCACACCAAGGGACATGGAGCAGAATATTCAGTTGTTTCTGCTGCCGTTTATGGAGAATCTTCAGCTTCCGGTGCCGATGTCTGAGTTTTTCATTTTTTACAAAAAAAACTCATCAGAAATATTTTTCAGGTTTTTTCACAATGAGCCGGACATGTAATTGAACATGATCCCTAAAGTTTATAAAAAATCTTGAGCTCCCAAGTGCTTGCTGATATCAGCTTGTATTTTTGTCATTTGTATAATGTGGTTGTTTGAACCTTAGATCAGGGTTTAGTTCATATCTTTGACAATATCATTTTTTAAATGGTTTCATAAAAGTTGCTTCATTTCAAATCTGTGCTGAAAACTTCTTTGAATTCATTTTTCTTTTGTAAATTACAGTAAAATGTTGTTTAGGTTGTTTCCTCACAAAGGGTCAAAAATGTAATTGAATACGATCCCTAAGGACTCCAAAATATTTCTCTCAGGTTTTAGTTGACAGTTCAACCTTTTGTTTTGTATTTTGTATTTTATGGTAATTTTAGTCCAACTTTAATGTTTTTTTAAGATTTTTGTCTTAAACAATTGTTTTTTGTTTTTATATCACAGGAAAATGTCATTCATGATGTTTCCCCACAGAGGGTCACAAGTGTAATTGAACACGGCTGTTTTGTTTCCATTTTTTTTAAATATATATATACAATCTATAACTTGTGCGTTTCTAATAGAAGCTTGTTTTTTTTTTTGTTTTTTTGGCATTTTAGTTTAAGCCCCATTTTGATGTCTAAAGTTTTTGTTTTAAATTGTAAAAAAATATATTACAATGATTTACTTTTGTTTTCAGAAAAGGCATATCCTCAAAGGGAGCTAAAAGTAAAATTTGGAGATCTAAATAACAGAAAAATTGTCATTCAGGATTTGTCACCACATGGGCTGAGAAGTGTAATTGAACACGACCCCTAAAGTTTTTAATTCAGTTTTCCTCTCACTAAAATGCCCAGACACAGTTCAGCAATTTGAGGTGGTCACATTCTTCATGTTTTTCTATCCCCGCCTGGTAGCAGTGAAAAAAAAAAATTTCAGAGGATAAAGTCCCTGTGGAACTGAGGTAAAAAAAATAAATAAATAAAATAAAAAAAATCCAGACCTCTCATGAAAATGATGCTGCCCTAGTAGGGGTAAATCTGGGTGCATTACTGGGGATGGTTACAGCTGGAGATAAGGCAACGGCTGCTCATGAAAAAGTGGGACGTCTGGATTCAAGCTGAAACTTCTCCCTCTCCATTTTTATACTTCATACTCACCAATGTGGTGAGAGCTCCACTGGCAGCTGAGATAAGCCTGAGTTGGACCTCTCTCATGAATACAGAACTGACAGCACCTTCACTTTATTTATTCAGTGCTGCTCAACTGAAGATCACTTCTTCACTTGAAGCCACAAATACTCTTTCCACTATTTTGCTTTAAGAACATCACATACGCAGGTACTAACCCCCCCCCTCCCCACTTTACCGCACCCCCCCATAAAGCTTCAAGCGTATGGAACTTAATCTAACTCGTATTTCTCCTTCCTTGTACCCACCTGCAGGAGAGGAGGCACTGACGATGTACCTGGCCAAGAACAAGTTAGACAGGAAGCTTGCCAACACCACTCAGAATGTGGAAGCCCTTCATCAGCTGGCCTCGTCTTACTTTATCGACCGTGACGGCACAATGAGGAAGCTGCACGAGATCCAGATCTCCACTAATGCCATCAAGGTCAGTGCGCTTTCAACACATGTATATAAAGAGGTTTGCTTTCACAGCGGCGGTGGTGAGCAGGTGAGTAAAACAAGCAGAGCCGACAGGAGCGGTCGTTACGGAGGTGAATTAACGTAAAGACCGTTTACGTTAGGTGTGATCTGAGGTTGTTGAGGCCTCACCCATCCGTACGGGAGGCAGCCACTCTCTCTTATTTGTTAAAAGAAAGAAAAAAAAGAAGAATTCCAGTGTCTGTTTAAAGAACTGTTTCTGCTAGGACAACATACACAGTGTTCCCAAACAAACAAGTATGTTTTGACAGAAAACAATGTAAGTGTGCAGTCTCTCACGCAGTAACAGGTGGTTTATACACAAGTAAATATACAGTGCAGAAAATGTTGGGGTTTTTTTCAATACGAGTACAATTTTTTTTCTCACAAAACTGAATAAAAATTAGAATAAAATAAATATAATACACATAGAAAAACCTTAAAAAGAACTACATGTGCTTTACATTTGTGCATTGGGGTTTTTATGGAAATACTCGTTTCCTGTTTGTGCAGAAGGGGGTAAAATGTTGTATTGTAGGGATGTTTTTTTTCACATAAAAAGACTTGCTCCTTAGGTATGGTATGGTATGGTAGACTAGGGTCTGGTATGGTACGGTATGGTATGGTTTTGTATGGTATGGAATGGAATGGTAGGGTAGAGTATGGTTTGGTATGGTACGGTATAGATTGATTTTGTATGGTATGATACAGTACGGTCTGGTATGGTATGATATGAAACAGTAAAGTAGATACATCTTCTTTCAAATGTTATTTCAGTTTTAGAGTAACAAAAAAAAGAAAGAAATAAGAAGGAAAGAGATCAAAACACGTCCCAAAGCTTCAGTGATTTTAACAGGTGTCCTTTCAAGTTTGATTAAACATCGAAAGTTGGCTCTGATTTTAGAGATTTAATGATGAAACTGTTGAAGCTGTGGGAGAGATGAGTCCTGGTATCTGTTCTCTCCACTGTGTTTGCTTTAGCTCCACAAATGTATGGTGTGAAATTACGTACCGTTGGATCAGGAAATGGATAAAACACCCAACAGCCTGACTGTTCAGCTGGGATACGTTGTAGTGCAGCTACAAACATGAATAAAATTAATTACATTTCATTGACCTCACTGACAATAATAATAAATATTCTGTTTCCAAGAATTGGCTTTTTTACGTGAAATAACTTTTTTATGTGCACATTTTAAGGTTTTATATGTTGTTGTATTAGTATTATAATTATAAATATTAATCCAGTATCCATAGTCATTTTCACAATATTAGGCAGAAATAAAGAAATAAATCCAATGCTAACTCTGGCACTAGCAGCATTTTGATTCTGAGTGTGTATTATAACAAATAAATATTTCCATTGGAGCTGAGGCCCAGGGCAACATCTGTCGTCTGCTGTGACCTTGCTCATATACGCATCGTTAACAAGGCAACACACGCGTCACAACTGAAACAATACAGTCGGAGTAAACCTGAGAGTACAACGTGGTGCGGGGATGTCAGTTTGATTTCTGTGTGTGCAGTTCGGCAGCAGGGACGGCTGCTCTCTATTATGCTACTGGTGGAGCCGCCGGAACCCAGGGGACTGGGGGGGGGGA
>NC_024320.1:23396438-23404657 GCF_000523025.1 Cynoglossus semilaevis | reverse complement strand
GGAGGGGGGAAAAAGTGCAGGCTATTGGCTGTGAAATGCATGGGTTTTATTTTTGGTGACATTACAACCCTGGAATATTCAGGTACAAATACAAATGGCAAAAATCCCACTGAGAAACACACAAACACAGAATGTTTTTGACTGGAAAAATAAACAAAAGTAAGAGGATAAGAAGGATGTTTTTTTAAACACTTTAAATTCTTTAGATTTTTTTGGTTTCAATATTTTTTTTATCTGTTATCTGTTTGTGTATTTTCACACTGCCGTGTTTTTATGTACGGTATTTGCCCATTTCTTTTATTCTCATTAATATTTTTTTTTTATTTTTACCATTTTATTGACTTTTTATTCTCTCAACATGTAGTCTGACTCTCTTTTTTGTTGTTGTTGTTGTCCACGTACAGGTTCACTTTGTTTTTGCTGCTTTTATATATTTATTGTGCATCACTTAGATCAGCCACGCTGTTGGTGCAGTACGGTATGGTATAGTTTGGTACGGTACGGTGTGGTGTGGTATTCAGCATGTTAAACTCCTATGTTAAGCTAAAGTAATAAAAAAAAAAACATTTAAATTAAATATTGTTGTCTGAGCCGACAGACAGACTGACTCACACACAGTCTGGTCTTCGTGAGTCGTAAGGACTCCACATAGACACAGTGGTTTCCCATCCCCTCAACATAACCTCAGCTATTACAGATGTCTTCCTAATTGAATCCTCGCCCTAATCCTAACCCGGCCCTGATTCTAATCTTACTCTGAACTAAATCCTAATCCTCAAAATGCTGTTTTTTGCAGTGTCTTTACAAGGCCAAAAAAAGCATTTTACCAAAAAGTTGTGTGTAATAAAGTAAAGCTATGCATACACACACACACACACACACACAGAGAGAGAGAGAGAGAGACAAAGCAAGAGATTGGGTGGGTGTTAATTTCAAGCCCTGTTGATCATAATTATTTAGACTTCTCTGGTTTTCCATCGATCTGCAAACACAGTCTTAGCAAAAGGCAGATTTCAGATAAGCTTTCACCACATAAAACTGAAATGTCTCAGAATCAAACAAATCATATTCCTGAGAAGTGTTTATTTTACTGAGCGTTAGTGAATACAAGGCTAATGTTAAATAAAACAAAAACCTCACAGATGACCGTTGACTGTACCCCCGAAAGGCCAATCAATGTTGATTAGAGCCTCACATGACTAATGGAGGTGTTTGTCACGCAGGTCTCTGATGTAGACGTCTGGAGAAAAAAAACCAAAACAACAATTAATAGCTTCAACTTCTACATCCTCCAGTAAAACATGTTTATTTACGCAGCACTTGAAAAAAAAAAAGTTTACCAACAACAGAAAAGTGAAGATAAGATAAAACACTATAAAAGTAATACGTTTGAAACAGCGACGTACCATCGGACAGCATCAAGATTAGGGCCAGATTGAAAAGATAGGACTTTAAATCCAATTTAAAAAAACATCGATGGAAGGAGGACGAGCTGATGTGGACGGCTGCAGTGTTTCGCCTCCTCCACTCCATCACCTTTAGTTTTCTGGTGCTGAGACAGGGACTGATAAAAGCTGCTGAGAGGACGACCTGAGCGACCTGGGAGCAGAGTGTGGAGCGAGAAGATGTGAGATATACTGCAGCGTGAGACAATTGAACGCTTTAAAAACAAACACCACCGAGTGCTTTGAAATGCAGTACGTCAGAGGTAATCAGAGCTGCTAGTTCAGGACCGGGTGTGTGTGTGTGTGTGTTGACTACTTTTGTAAGGAGGCTTCATTTTATTCTCTGAATTATATTATGGTAGATTGTTGTTGTCTGCACAGGGTGGAGTTGGAGACATCAGGTAGGGGGCAGTGGTGGCTTAGTGGTTAAGAAAGCGGAGTTGGGTCTGGAAGTTTTCAGGTTTGAGTCCACCAGCTGCCAAGTTTCCACTCAGGTGCTCTGACTATGGCACCGTCCCCCCACACACTGCTCTCCTGGCACTTAAGCTGCCCCCAGCTCACGTTGGTGATGGGTAAAAAGTAGAGGTCACATTTGGTTGTGTGCAGTGGTGTGCTGTGTCAGGATGGTCATCTAACTGTATCCTTAATGGTGGCTTCCTTGGTGTAACCGCCCAGACAGTGTGTCCTGATTTCCTCCTGGAACTTTCCCCACACTCGTCCATATAGTTAACAGTCACAGACCCCAGTTCTCTGAAGCTTCTTTTTAGCTTTTCATTTATTTAATTTAATGAAATCTTTTTTTTTCTTACGTACTTGGTGCAGGTTGGCAGCAGTGTAAACATCCTGCAGGCATACCGAGAACACAGTGGCTACAAAGATCTATAAAAACTCATTTAAATTTATGTCTCCTCTCAGCGGCGGTGGCCCTCAGGGGCGTCCGCCGCTGCCTCGCTTGTTTTCGGGTCTGCATCCAATCCTGCTGGGGCACAGCAACTGCCCACCCCGTGCTCCCTGCCTGTGGATAAGTACTGGGGGGGGGGCAGAGAGATGCTTTAGAGATTGCTTTAATAGTTTGACTGCATTTGTGGAGAGAGGATGGAACGAGTGGTTCGTTCATCAGTCGCAGCAGTGACACAGGCTGTTGAAGACGGTAGAGACTGTGTTCAGACCTGGCCATGCCCGTGTGAACAGATAACTGTGTTTGGTTTAATATAGTGCCGTCAAAATTCACGTGTTAATTGGGTTAATTAATTTTTGAAATAAATAGGAATAAAGTTTCAACCGTGTTTTTTGGCCAATAATTCCACTTATCGTCACACGAATCTACAGTCGATACACGTGTCATTTATACACACTGTGAGGAAAATGTATTCATTTCAGTTATAATTAATAATAACAGGGGTGTGTTATAATTATAACAACATCTCAAGGATTAGCATGCGTCCGCGGAGGCTTCAACATCAGGTCAGACAGGCGACTTGCGACCTGCCTCGCTCTAGCTGCTGTGTGTCTTTCCGATCCAGCAAAACATAATAAAAAAAAAAAATTTTCGGCTAATGTTGACTTGACTTAAAAAAATCATTTTCGGCTTATGGTGGAATGTTGACTTGACACGTCTAGTCACGATTAATCGTGACTAATCACGATTAATCAGAATTATATACACATTTTAAATCCCTTTCTATCCCTAGTTTAACGCCGTTACGTGTAGCGTCGGGTTCTTTTCTAACAAGACTCACGATGTTTATTGATTCTTCCAGCAGATGTAACTGCTTCTTTCTGCTAATCACAGAAAATAATATTCCATTTCTCTCTCTCCACTAACTCCAAAAGTACCACAGCTGCTGCCACACACCTGCTTCCTCCGCACCTGCAATAAAGCCTGCATTAAAGCCCCCCTCCCCCGCCCCCGTCATCGGTCCCATCAGAGTGCTCCACCTGCCCCGTCTCCTCTTAAAGAACACCATCCTAGGCTTTTTGTTGCAGTGAGTGACAAGTGGATTAAGGTGCTCCGACAGATCAGACTCCAGGTAGTCGGAAGTCAACCATGACAAAATTAAGCAAACCTGACAGTGGCTGCTGAGGCAGTTTCTTTGGGTAAAAAAAGGAGACAGGAAGTGTGGAGAAAGGAGAGTACTGACACTCCCACACTCACACACAAACACACTCAGGTGAACAAAACAACAGATCTGCTGATCATGACTGATAGGACTGCAGCATATGTGGAGTTGCTTTGAATTTCTAAATGTCTGCAAATGGAATGTTGATTGTTAGTTGGATTGTTCAGATGCCGAGATGAGATGTTTTCTCTTTCTCCCATCATATATAAAATCTTTAGACTCTGAGTAGCAGTAATCTGAGGTATTTTGTCCTTTGCTTCTTGTTGTTTGTTTCATCACGTAGTACTAACGTACTCTTGTGGGAGCCGTGTCGTTGTATTTAGTTGCGTGGTGCTGTCTTAGTGGCAGTTACCATATACTGTTGAGTGATGCTCCTTCTGCGCTACTGTTGCTACCTATGGTAGCGCTTCAGTGATTTGTCAAAGTCAGGTTTTTTAGATACGGTGTGTGTAATGGTGCAGTTCTGGTTTTAATTACAGGGCAAAACAACCCACTGCCTCAGGGGTCCTAACAGCTCCAGCCTTCCCTGGCTGCAATTTGTTTTTTGTTCATTTGATTAACAAATTACCAAATGACATAGTTTTTGAAATTAGTACTTTTCAGTCCCGTGGTTATTTAATGGGGTTCCAGTATCAGAGCTAGTAAAAAAACATGTTAAATTCATGACATGTTAAACAGCCTTTATGCTAATGTGAAGGCGTCACATGAAGTGACAGGAACAGGAACATAGTAGTACACACATATGTTTATATATATTTTTGACATATATACAAATACATTTATATACATATATTCACAATTTATATATGGACATGCACATATATGCACAAAAGTAAATATTTTAGAAAAAACACTTTAATGAATTCTATCTTTACATGTATATATGTATATATCTACACAAGCATAGATATATGTATGTACATATATGTATATGTATATATATATATATACAGGCATACATATATATGTATCTACATATACAGTATTGGCATACATATATATGTATCTACATATATTTGTATGGGTACATATATTTATATGTATACATATATATATATCAAATCCCAAATATAAAGAGGGAAAGGTAATAAGATGATCACAGGTTTCAAGCAGAACTCCCTCTATTCCTATGGACAGGGATTAAAACGTGGGTCATATTCTTACTTGTTCTTACGTTGCCAGCAGACAGGCAGGGATCACAATGTGCAGAGGAAGCAGAGTCCTGCAGAAAGCAAGGATCTATAAAATACGGAGAACAAGGACTTTGCTCTTCCAATATTGATTCAGAACGGCTGTGAGACCTTCTATGGTGTGCAAACTTACATTCAGATTCAACAACATCAGTCAATACAGCACTGCTGGTTTTGTTTTTTATTTTCCTTTCAAAGGATCCAAGCAGATGTGAAATCAGGTGCTGTTTGTTTCAGTAACGCACGCAGTATCTAGGGCCATGTTTTCATAGTGTGAAAATATATATATACATATATACACATACATACAGTATATATGTATTTATGCACACATGCAATATCTAGAGCCATGTTTTCATTGTATGAAAAAATATATATACATTGATACACACACGTACAGTATATATGTATAAATGCACACATACAGTATCTAGGGCCATGTTTATATATTTGTATATACATAGTATAAATGCACACATACAGTATCTAGGCCATGTTTATATATTTGTAATATGAATATATATGAACACATATATGTATGAATATATATATACATACATACACACATTATATGTATGAATATATATATACATACACACATATTTATATATTTACCAACCTATTAGGGCACGGAATGAAATGAGCCATATGAACAATAACAGGTTCGATCAAAAGGAATCTGCATTTATTAAAGATTCAGTGTCTACTACCTCGACTCAGTCCTGAACAACCAAATGATTCTTTTGACCAGAAAGAAAACCACATTTTTAAATATTATAAATATTGAGCCAGGAGACATGATGTATGTGTAGGACAAGGAAGGAAAGGAAGGAAACCAGTCCTCAGAGAGAGTAACCTCTGAAACTATAGGTGTAGTGGATGAGAATCCATCATCCTCTGGGCTTAACACAGGCTGCAGCTGCATCACCAATGTCTGCCAGACAATTTTATGCAGAAACTGTGGCTCCAAGTCATGACATGAGGATTCTACTACAGTTTATATATATATATATATATATATATGTCCACCATGTCACAGCTGCTGAAGCTGTGCTTTAGTTTAAACTTTCTCAACCGAGGAAATTTCTATATAGATTCTATATAGATATGGAAAATTATAATAGTTATCATTTCTCCATCTGCCTGTAGCCGTGGTGCCGTTCCTTTGTTGAAGAGGTTCAACAGGAAAGGACTGAGGATTCCATTACATGGGAAATTAAAACTATTATCTTAAAGATTATTACTCGTTATGCAGATGATGGGCCACTACCACTCCTTTGGACAAAAAGTCCTCAAAGGTCTGTCGTCAAACTCGGTTGAATTCTCTGCCTGACTTAACGGGGCTGTGTCTCATATCATATCTCACATCTGACAAATTAGACGACACCTGCGTTATACATTCTTGGTCACGTCTTGAAAACTCTGTACTCAATTTACTGTGTACCTTAGAGTACTTTGGTAAATACTATGGAGCTTAATGAATACAGGGTTGGTGAATCACTCAACTGGATTTAAAAGCAAATCAACCCACCCGTCTATATTTACACCAGCTGTCAGTAAAAATATGATGAATATATGTGGATCCTGTTGTATCTATAAATTCTCTTTTGTGTGTGCGAATACTAATGATGCAGCGTAAGAGCACGCAAACATCAGGGCGACCAGCAGGACTAAAAGTAGTCGGCGTTTGATGGAGTCAAACATCTGTGCAGACACCAACGCTGAGCTTCCTCGTTATAAACACCGTCGTCTTTTAATCAGCCAGAAAAACAAACAATTGTTTGATTGTTATTGGACTCCAACAGGTCTCGCACGCTGTGCAAACGGCAACGCTTTGAATACCGATGACACAGAAGCGTTTTTAATGTCAAATGTAAAATTGTTCCCAGAGGGGGCGCTTGTACGATTGTTAAATAAAATTCAGTGCTGATTTGAATCAGTAATAACAACCAAATTGTGGCCATTTGAACAGCAAGAAAAAAAAAACATTCCTGTGTGTTACTGTGTGCCTCGTTTGTGTGTGTCCTATCTGCGGGCGTGTGTGTGTGGACGAGCCGAAATTGCTCACCAATAAATGTAAGGACTGATAGACTACAGGCACCGCTGCTGGCTGAATTTATCAAAACCTCTCACTCTTAATGTCTCCCGTCTCTCGGAGGCTCTCAGCGGTCTAAGCATTCTTAGCAACATGTGATTGTAAATCATAGCGAAGTCATATCTCCGCTGTCACGCCCGGGCTCTTAGCAAACCCCAAATCATGATTTACCTGAGACTCTCATGTCTGGAAATACGTCAGCTCGAATGACTGTTTTTGCAGTGACTTTGCTTGAAAAAAAAAGTTCCACCTGAAACGCCTCTTTCAGAGATCAGCACAAAATAAATGAAAATAACCAATGTGGAGAGCAAAGATGGCTTTTGTTCTTATCTTTTTACTAGCTTCTTTAGATGGCTTTTGTTCTTATCTTTTTACTCCTACTTTAGCTTTTTCTCTTTATTCCCTCTTCATGTCTATCATTTCTACATCCACAAAGCTCCTCTGAGGTCTTCCTTTTCTCCTTCCATGATCTCATCCACAAAGCTCCTCTGAGGTCTTCCTCTTCTCCTTCCATGGCCTCAGTCGATGTCCAAACCATCTCCACCTTTCCACTCTCATCTGCTCACTTCTGATCCTGTCCATCCTGGTCACTCCCAGTGAACATCTCAGCCTTTTGGCTGTGTCTTTTTTATATGACCTTGTGTCTCAGTGATGGTGACAGGTTACATGCGTCCTTTACGTTCATACTCACAAACCAAAACACAGTCGAGCTGCAGAACAACCGGCCTGAGGTTATGATATAATCAGGTTTTATTCAATATCCCTGCTCGGCTGTACGTCGTTAATCCACATGATTACATCACAGGAAAAGATCACAGAAGAGCTAGAACCATCAATCACGCGTCATTTCCACCATTATCAACATGTTGCTAACACAAACGGATACAAATATCAGAAAATATTTTTATGTCCATATTCGTTTTCATTAGAGATATTAAAAGTCATTAAAAGGAACGTTAATATTTCTAACCTCGTGATTATGTTTTACTGGAGTCATAAAACAAACAGCACACATCAGGTCAGGACTATCAGCTTCCTGTTACGGACAATATCATGAGTGAATGATGACACCTGACGTGTGCTTGTTTTTCTTGGTCTCGCTGAACCTGATTGCCGCAAGCTAGGACCCCCCGAGGGGAGGGATAGAGGGAGACGCGGTGAGGAATGAAAATAAGATACCCAATGGAGTGTTCTAATGGAAAGAAAATGTCAATTTTACGAGTGAGTGTCTTCCTGAGGAAAAGTGTGATTATGCAGAGAGATGGTACGATTAGGAATGGGCCGCGTGTGTGTGGGGATGCGGGTCCGCATACTTGGTGACTGCGTACGTGCCACCGGGCGTCTGACTGTGACGTGTCTGCTGTAAAGT
>NC_024320.1:23379450-23395865 GCF_000523025.1 Cynoglossus semilaevis | reverse complement strand
GGCAGCGTGCTTACTGCAACCCGCACAAGGTCACTTATCTACAGAGTCACTCTGCTCTGATTTACACCAGTGTTCATTATGCATATTGCCTGGTGATGCTGCAGCAGGCAGCGGTGGTGGAGGTGGGGCAGCCGCAGCAGCCGCAGCAGCCACCGTCCTGTGTGTCATTTCTCACACCAGCCGTGTTCGGCTTTCAAAGGTGAGGGTATTTGACATGTTAAAGAAATTGATTTACACTTTCATCACCTGCAGTTGCCAAATTTAAAGCCATATATGACACACACACACACATATATATCACATGCATGCACTTTACTTTAGGTAATGCACTTTACGGTCTATTAATCAGGCCACAAGACAAAGGAAATACCTTGACTGGCTAAAATAATTTTATTCATTAGGCTAAAAGTGTAAATTTCAAATACCTATTTATTTTAGCTGATTGATTCCTGCAATCTACTCCAGAAAAAAAAAAAAAAAGAAAAAAGTTTTACATGATTAATTGTACTTTTAGTTAACGCTCCATTTGTTTCTTAAATAGCCAAGATAACCTAATATTTTCATATACTGTATATGTATATATGTATATTATATGTATATATATACATATAATATACATATATACATATATGTAAATGTTATTATTACTAATATTATTATAGAATTCTGACAGGTCAGTTAGGGTCACATATATATTTGTGATGCCTTCACTGTACAGCTGCCCAGTTTCCATGGTAGCACCACAGGTACTGGTTTTGTGGTTGTTGTATATTTAGTCAGATTTTTAAATTAAATGGTGGCAGGTCATTTATTCGAGTTTATTTTTGCAATATATATATATATATATGTTACATGTTGTTATTGAAAAATGTTCTTCTTTTTACATTCTTACATTCAGTTAAATAGCTGTTCCATTGGATTACCAAACTACAAATCACAGCATTACATGGCTTCTATGGAACACCTCGACAATGTTAGGTACGACTCAACACATGTTCACCACACATGGTAACAATGTTCCTCTGGTCTGACTTACAGTTACAACGTAGCGGCGTGTAATATGATCTGAACAAGACGGAAAAAAATGTCCTCGGAGATCTTACACTTTCAGGCTCAGAGTTACTGAGGAGCGTGTCTCTTCATTTCTGTGGAGCCAGAAATAGCAAGTCATTAAGACAATGGCAGGTGATGGGCAGATTAGTAAGGCTCAGCAGAGGCAGCGTGTGATGAAGACAGTTCAGCCCAACAGAATTCTTTCCTTGTAACACTCACTCATCTCACTGACGTCATCTTTTGTTTTGATTATCTTCAGCACCTTCGGGCCAGCTTCCCATTTTCTCCTCGGTGTTAGAACTTGGAGCCAGAACTCGGTGATGGGGTTCGATGTAACGCTCGGTTTCTGAGGATTTAGTTTTAATGCGGTTTCCAAAGTAGAAATGAGACTGCTCCCCAGATGAGTACGAGGAATCACAGGAATGATGAGAGCTCCATCTGCTGTGATAATTTCAATTAACTTGGACATGAAAAGTGATTTTTGTTCCACGACTAAAAGCATGTCTAAGATTATTAACTAAACGCACATTTTACTTCGTCTGGTTTTATTAGGGCTGGGATACGAACGTTACATTAGAAACTTAGACGAAATGTTTTGTTACACCGTATATGTAAAGTCTATGGTCCAGTACTACTCAAATAGTGGGGCGGGCCCCCCTGGGGGGGCATGTAAGGTGCCGGGGGCTGGGAGGGGCATGAGAGGCTTCAAATGGAATATGGCTGGACATACTGTAAGTGTACTATTGGTGTAATACTTGAATGATAACAAGCCTCCAGTCACTAGGTGGCAGCAACTCTTATAGTGGTTTGTACTGATTATAATAACATACATGTTATCAGGTTCTTGATACTTTTTCAATTCGTGGGGGTGTGGGTTTGGCGCCCCTATCGCCCTCAAATGTAATTGCTATTTTTTATAAAAGGTTAGGGTATCCTCCTCTCCAGCAGATGGTGCTCTAGGTGAGTGTTTGCCTATGCAGCCTTCGTGTAAATTAGCATGGTTGTTAAGCAGTATATCAGGTGTTCTCCAGTTCTCCTTAGCTGTGTTGGAACTTGCAGCCAGTTCTCCTCCTGTTCCTTCTGGGTTCTCTGGTCCTGTGACCTGGGGGGGGGGGGGGGGGGGGGGGGTCGTATGGTGGTAGACACTTTAAACATTTCGGCCGTTTCTGTCGCTCTGGCATATTCTTGTTTTTTTCTCTCCTCCGTTCTCGTTGCATGTGACCTATACTGCGCCACACTGCCCCCCCATGATTGTCCATGGTAGACGTAATGAGCACAGATGACAGATGAGGGCGTCCATGTGTGTACAGTATTTAGCGTGCAGCATAAATGAGGCTGTGGACCAGGGGTCTCAAACTCTTTTCGGTTCATGGGCCACATACAGCCAGATTAGAGTGTGTGTTGTTTGAGTATGTTTTCCTCCAAGTAAGTACAAGTATATTAGAAAATATTCATTTATTTAATGAAATATAATTTGACAAAACATCACAAACGTGTTTGTTCATGTTTTTTTGCTTTCATAAATCATCTTTGGCCAGATTGAAGACCCTAGCGGGCTTATTTTGGCCCGCCAGCCGTATGTTTGACACTCCTGCTGTAGACATGTAGACAACATGAAGATATATATATATTTGTATTATTCCTTCCTCCTCTCAGTACTAAATGTATTTGACTGCTAAGTGTTGCAGAAACCCGTGTATTTTACCCAGAAAGAATGATGTAGTTCAATGTGTACAAAGTTTGCAGCAGCCAAAGAAACTTGGTTTCCAGACTTCGGGGATCAGGGGAATAGTGTATGTACATTCGGTTCTTCTCCTGGATCTCATGTGGATCATTTCCTAGTTACTTGCTTTGATGATTTTCTTGATGGCAGATGACAATTAGAGAGGATGTTCCAGAACTGTGGTTTCTGAGTGTCGTCTGCGAGTCTCTCCAGGTCCGGTGGGATACCGTTGTTGTGTTCTGCCAGATAATCTAAATCCTCTTAATCCCCTTTGGCCCGCTTCAGCCATTTGATTGCTCCTTGTATTTTTATAATGTATTTCTCTGTGTTTTTTTCCTAATCTGGTTTATAACTTTCACACAGTGTGTGTGGCTGAGGTGAGATTAAAGGACTGATCCAAGAATTAGGAGAATTATCATTATCAGCGATGATGTTGGGCAGTGCGCTATCTATGTAATGTATAAACATGATTATTGTTTTTTTTTTTTTCTTTTAATGATTTGTTTGTAACCAGTGATGTTAATGTGTCTGAGCTGAAGCGTTTGTCTGCTTTGGAAGTTTTCTCCAGGCGACTGTGGACAGATTTTTGTTTTGCGGATTTCACGGATCGTGCAACACAAACCAAAGTAATTCATTCGGTGATAAGCACAACAAAAGGGAGGAAAAACAGCAGTGTCAGCAGCCATCGAGATAGTAGAGTATGATAGGTGAGTGCAGCTCCGTGATCAATCTGCATACGCACTTGCAGGCCCATGAAGTACATTTCAAAGTCCAGTGCTTTAGAAGAATGAAATATCGGAGTGCATACTTGGAGTTTTGTCTTTCAGGTGGAGAGGGGGATTCTTAGGTTAGAGACAGAAACCTAAGAAAGAATCTCTGATTGGTCTAAATCGTGGTACGAATAAAATGATCAGTTTCACTGCAGTGACTGCAGTGATGAATATTAGTATTGATATTATATACGTGGATTAAAGTATCATCAGGATATGTCATTGTTTGACAGTAGACAGTAGATGTTATTTAAATAATGGGTTTTTAATGCACCACATAATAATTAAAGTATCATCAGGATATGTCATTGTTTTTGAACAGTAGATGTTATTTAAATAATGGGGTTTTTAATGCACCACATAATAATGAAACAAACAGGAATTTAGATACAGATTAGTGACTTTTTTAGCTATTTTTCTTTTTCAATACCAAGACCGGTACTTTTTTGTGATTTTTTTTTCAAACCAATTAAAACACATGACAAATATTGACCATTAAACTCTTTTTGTATATTATTCCTTTTTTTTTTTTTTAAACAAGACCATTAAGGATTCGATCACATGATGTCACTGCTCTGCTCTAGTCACTGGTCATGTGACATGAATGGATCAGTTCAGTTTTACGCAGACAAAAGCCTGTAGGTAATAATTTACTTTTTGCACTTTTTAAATTAATGAATCAGTATCAATACTTTATGAGCGTAATTAATACTCGTATAAGAAATATATATCGATACCACGGAGCCGATACTCCCATCAGTACTACAACTCTGTCCAGCTCCAGCCCTACAGACAAACTATCGCTGCAGCAGAGTTTATTTATGTGCCTAATCACTGAGTGCTATGATTGGATATTTTTGTTTATTTTCCCAATTTTATCCCCACGTCCATGCCAAGGGTAAATCATACATCTGTCTAATTTCTTGCTTGTCAACTGCCATCTGGTGCAGCATCAACAATAACAGCAGAAAAAAAAGGTATCGGATCATCAGTCACACACATACAGGAACAACACAGGCGCTGACGTCATACTGACAAACTGCCCCTTTATCTTGTCCTCCATTTAGATGAGTTGGACTATACGTATGATTTTTTTAAATGTTCAAACTTAATATAAAATCTGTAGAGTCAGGCTTTGTAATAATAAAACCACACGACCTGCGGCTCCATAATTAATCAGCTCTTTAATTAGTGGCTCCTTTGATCTAAGTGGCCACCATGACTTAAAAATGTTATAATTTTCTTTTTCTTTCTTTGAAAGCCTTGGCAGAAAAACCACACCTCAGATGACCACAGTGGCCAAAGCCATTACAACAGAACTGTAGCTGTAAGACATAATGTAGCGCCTGGCAGCTAATCAAACAAACAACGGTTCATTCATCCTGGGTCTGAGGAAAGACTTAAGGCCGAATCCTGGCCAGACGTACAGCAGCTGTGGTCAGAACTGAAACTGCGAGTTCAGCAGTCAGTGTGAAAAAATGTAGCCGTGCACCAACCGATTCACAATTTGGGGGGCAGTGGTGGCGATCTGGGGCAATGATGGCTTGGTTAAGGGGGGCAGTGGTGGCGATCTGGGGCAATTAGGGGCAACGATGGCTTGGTTAAAGTAGCGGACTTGGGTCTGGAAGGTTTCAGGTTCGAGTCCACCAGCTGCCAAGTTACCACTGATGTGCACCGTCCCCACACACTGCCCCCCAGGTCACTTAAACTGCCCCCTGCCGACTTTAGTGATGGGTAAAAAGCAGAGGTCACGTTTCAAAAATTAGATTTTTATAGGCTGCTTGTTATTAACGCCCCTAGTGGAGACAAATGTAAATTCGTTTCAATTCAATAACAGCTTTAACAGAGGAGATGCTAATGCTAATGAGTTTTGGCACTAATTAAATCTCACTAATTGAGCGTATTGATTAGTGCTACTATTGCATCAGATAGTTATTCGCAGTCTCACTTTACTGCAGTTTTTTTTTTTTTTTTTTTTTTGTTTAGTATTTTTAAATCCACATGTAAATACAAGCATTTGGGTGATTCTGATGTAAACGTGGGTGAATAATTAGCCACTTCACTGCTACTTATTGATTTAGACTGTGTATTAATAGGTTTGTGATTGATGTTAGCCCCAGCGCTCCGCTGCTCCTTGTTTTGTTTTGTTTTTTCACAGTGACTTTTCTAATATATTATAGAGTGAATATAGTGAAATATGACATCGACTCAAGGCTGACACACGGTAAATCACTTCTTTACAACTTGGTTCCCAGGTGGGTATTTGCACTAAATCACACACACACACATTAAAGATTCAGACACACACACACACACATCAGCCCACATCTCCACAGAAGTCCGGACTTTTTGTGTTTTCACGCTTCTCAAACTTTTATTCCATTTGTTTCCTAATTGGCTTGCAGGTGACGGAGACACGGACGGGCCCGCTGGGATGCAGCAGCTACGACAATCTGGACTCGGTTAGCTCAGTCCTGTTGCAGAGCCCCGAGAGCAAGCTTCATCTGCAAGGTAAACACAGACAGACTATCAATATTTTCCATACGCCGCCCTGTGGTGTGTGACACACCAGGCCAACGGGGTCAAACACAGTATTGGACACTGAAATACCCTGAGGTCAAATAGAAATACAGCCTGTGTCGCCTCAAAAATGGAATGTCATTTTCTTTATTTTAATTGCGATTGAGACTTGAATGGATCTTTTTTTTTTTTTTTTCAAAGCCCTCAGAGAATTGTGATTTGATTCTGTGCGGTTATTGATGTTGGCTCACGTTTCAGTGTGATTGTGTTCAGGAGTCTCTGTCGAATCTCTAATCAAAGACCATCACCGACGGCAGCGTGAACTCATTGAACAGATGAGTCCTCTGATTTAAGAGTAGGAGCTGCCATTTGTTATGCAGTGCCAATTAATAACAGGGACTACTGCGAACAGCACGGGGTCAAAGAGTTCCAAGACAGACACTGCCCCATCCACAGCAGGATATGAGCCCGGTTACTTTTTCTTTGATCAGGTTTTTTTTTTACCCTTTTAAAAATGACAAACAAAACAACTTTTGAGTTTATCAAACATAATTTATTTTTAATCAAACTTCAATGAAAGGAAGACATTTTGATCAGTTTGACTAAAAACTAACAGAACATCTGAAAGCAACAGGATTTCATTCCATAGACAGAACAAAGTTATTTCTTATTTTCTTTAAAAAATAACAATAAAAAGGAAATCCCTGATGCAAACATCGCTTTGAGCATACATAGGCAAACTAGGGCCCGTGGGCCAGGTATGGCCCCCTGGGTTTTCTTATCTGGTCCACCTCCATTGCATAAATGCATAAATGTGATTGTAATGTTAATGCTTCGATTTCATGCATTAGAATGAATTGACAATAATTTAGGTTATCGCCATTAGATGGTGGCATACATCAAATGTGCCGAATTGTCTTTGAAATTTTAGGCTTAATCTTGCCAAGTCTTCTACATGAAATACTGTACCAGTAGGGCTCAAATTTTGAACCCCATTTTGGCCCATGAGCCAAAGATTTTGCCCACCAGTGACTTATATAGTGAAATATTTGACCTCAATGAAGGAAATGTAGCTACATGAATTTTTCTTTACATTTTTCCTATAATTTTTTGACGTGCCCTCGTGTTAATTATCGTAATCAGTATAAACACTTGAATAATGACCTCTCTTCTTCTTCTAAATGTTTTGGTTTCACACGTTTTCCTTTCATGAGCGATTGTCTACATTTCTGCTGACAGACCACAAATATCAGATGTCAACTCTATTAATATTAGCTCTCGTGATCCCCTGTGGAAAAAAGCAGTGTCTCAAATATTGACAATGGCATTAATGAGTCTAAGAAAGGCGGCGCAGCAGTGGCAGTTTCCCAGGAGGAGAATGATGAAAGGCTGCGGAACTGTGGTCAAGTGTTTGCCCAGAACGATTGGTCATTTGGTTTATTTGAGCGTTTTCAGGTTATTAAAAGCAGTTTGAGAATCAAAGAGGCGCACTTTGAATTCAAATCCTACTTCCTGCTCCACTCACTGGAGGAAGGATCGTTTCTCAGTTTGTCAAAGGAACGCTTTTAACTGCACTGCTGCCACTTCCTGCAGACAGAAAAAGGGAAGCTCTAAAGGTTTTATTTTGGGCGGGTGAAAAAAAAAAAAAATCTGTACTCACATGCTCTGAATGTATCGGACTGGAGCTTCGAACAACTCTTTGTTAGCAATTGATAGATGACAGGCGAGTGAAGGATTCTCGTTTGGCTTAATAATCACTGTAAGAGAACGGAGGAGCTCTGGTGGTGGTTTCTGATGAAAGGCCAAGTTCTCTGGGTGTGTGTCGCTGTTTTTCTTCGTCTGTTTGTGTGTGAGGGTAAAAAAAAAAAGATGAAATTCGTCAGAAAAAAAACCAACTGGCATCGCGGCGTTTAATTAGAGGACAGTGGATGATGTAACGTCTTCAGTCATAGAAGACATCGATTTAATGGCACTTCAAACAGACCATAAAGTGGCATGTGTTCAGTGAGAGGGAGCTTGAAAGGTCTTTTCCTCTAATACATTTATTCATAACGATCTGCAGTCATTTGACTTCGGCTACGGTTTTCATTTGCCAGGATTTTTTTGGGAGCGATTCAGTCATTATTTTTTTTATTTTTTTTTAGATCCATTCATTTGCATTTATAATTTATTATCCTCCTTGGCTAGGGTTCTAGCTCACATTTTCTTAAGGATATACGTCATCTTTACAGTCCTTTCACACAGTTGTTATACTGCAGTTGCACCTTTTGATTATTAGTCACGTCGTTGAAGCCAAAAATCTTCACGTTCTTTTTTCTTTGAATTCTTATTTTTTGAAAGATCAAAATCCACATCTTCTCTTTATTTATTCCGTCTACTTCACCTTAAATGAGTCTACACGTCTACCTGCAGTGGAGTCTCTACGACAGTTAGTCACAGGATTGACTTTCAGTTCCTGGTTGTCTTCTTCTTTGGACCGTGTTGCCAGCAGAAGTTGCCAGAGGCGTTTCATTTAAAATGCTCTGTGCGCTGTCTTCCTCTTATCACAATATTTCAATAATGCATTGAGGTAATCTTCCTGAATTTGGAATAATCATGGACATGGACACATGGATTTAGTGAGCGGTCAGATCCTGCACGTACACAGGAACGGCATCATGGAATCATTACTTTTTTAAAAAAAAATACACTCACTGACGATGCATTACACTGCAAATACCAGGGGCAGCTGGAAAAACAGTCGAGACAATGACGACCATCGAAGTAGTAAACAGTTTATATAACCTGGGCTTATTTTTAAAAGCTTACACAAGACACAATGAATAAATACCACAGACTGAAGCTGGGAAATAAGGCCACGGTCTGAGTCCAGCTCTGCTCTAATAAGCACTTTGGAACTCTCCACAGTTCTATTGAACGCCCACCATGTCTCGTTTTTAAACATCCGTTGACCTTTTATCAGACAGTTACCTAAAATCCAAACCGTAAAAAGTCAGTCTGGTTGGGTTTGTGCGTTCAAGTACGGCTGAGAGAGAAGGCGCACCGTGCTGCGTTCATGGTCATCTGTACAGCACTGGGTGGAGGAACCTCCTCAGTCAAGTGATGGTTGTTTGGGTGACTGGAAACAGCAGCGGTAATCAGCTGCAGGTTGGTGACAGCTGAGTCGCTAACAACTACCCAAGTCCCAGTGGCTCATCAGTGTTAATGGATCAACCATTAACACTCATTGTCCTCTCACTGTGACTGTGACTCTCTCAATGAGTGTCTGTGTGAACCCTGGCTAAAATAAAATAAAATAAAATTAATTAAAATTAAATAAATAAGTAAAGTAAAATATATACAAAAAAAATATTAGAAAATAAAATTAAACTAAATCAAAAATGAAATAAATATTTAATTCAAGTCTACAGATTTGATAATTATTTGATGAAACTGAGATTTATTCATATTTACTTATATATATTTTTGTACCTCACACCCAATATATGAATATGTATAAAAATATACCATGTGCTGTATGTGAGGCTTGGTATATCATGAATTAAATGAGGAAATTGTCACTTAAATACAGTGTGACAAAGGAGAGCTTTAATCAATAATCAATAATCCTGTTGCTGTTCTTCCGACTCGTTTCTTTCCTCATTTCACTTTTTCTATTTTTTTCCTTTTTTCTTTCGTGAATTCACTTTTTCTATTTTTTTCCTTTTTTGTTTTGTGAAAAAAAAAACACGCAAGAAAATAAACCACTGGTTTGCAACTCCACATTTTACAGCTTAGACTTAGTTTTGGTGAAATTAACTTTAAAAAAAAAAAGACCTGCGCAGCATTTAGGGTTTAAACATAGAAAGGAAACTACAACAGTGGTGAATTTAGTCTTGGTCAAATTTCTTCTGAAGACACTAACTTTAGTATGCTAGCTGTATCTCCTTTTTCTCCCCCTCTCTCTCCCTCTCTCCCACTCTCTCCCACTCTCTTCCCCACTTCCTTGCTTCTCACCTCTGTGATCTGCTCCACGTCAGCTGGTGGGGCTGTGAGCTTTAGATAACACAATATGACACTCCCTGGATATTCCTTCTGTCTTCTCCCGGGTTTCATTTTGAACGGAGCACAGTGGAATCTGACATCAAAAGCGTTACCCACCTATCAGTCCGCACTCAGAACTGTTTTAACTCTGGACTTCATGCATGACTCAGCAGAACTCACGTAAAACTTTTTAGTTCCTTAAATCCCTGACGTGAGTTTTGGCACATCAGCGCCCCCCCATGTACTACAACCCCCATAGACACCACCCTCCTCCCCGCCCTACCGGCAGCCGGCAGCGGCAGCACAAATGGGCATCGGAGTGTGTCATTAGCAGAGACTATTTGTGGACAAGGAACTCATTGATCCTAAACCTGTCACCCAACATAAATAACAAAATAACCTTGCACACACCGAAGACTCTCAACAAGATATAATTGACCTATTTTGTGTCTCAAATTACCCAACGGACCAGAGGCAGAGCAGCGAAGACCATAAATCCAATCTTCCATCCCAGCATAGATTATTTTCTCCAAAAAAAAAAAGAAGAAGGAAATCTTGTTTTGTTTATCCTCTGATGTCTGGTCTGAATGGATCTGCACTGTTTAGCAGAATGGGGATTTAGAAACACACTTGTTCTTCCAAAGTAATTTGCTTTTTGTTTGTCCGTCCACTCCCCAGGCTAAGACTTTGAAACCTGATGTTATTAGTGTTGGCTGAATTCTCACCTTCTGCCCCCTGCTGGGACCTGAAAAAACAGATAAATAGAACCACAGTCTAAGTGATAAAGAAAAAGAACAGAATTATTATTGGAGCAGTCAAATTGTCACAATTGGTCAGAATCTCATTTCGGTGTTTTTTGCAGTTGTTGTTTTTATTTTTATATTCTTTTCTCATTCTAATTCTATGCCATCTGTTGATTTAACTTTAATGGCAAACAGAAATGGGCTTTTGATATATTATGCAACAGACCCAAATATCATTTTGAAATTTGCATAGTGAAAAACAGCTTCAAAAATAGTTACATTCAGTCCAGGAGCTGGACCAAAAACACGATGAAAGGGACTGGAAGCTCAACACGCCGTTACCTCACAAGCACCCATTCACCACCAATATGGCTGCCATAAATTAGCGCCAAAACAAAAGCAAACTAATTTGCGTCCTTCTGTCCCCGCTGCATGTTTTTCTCTCTGTTCTCGTTCTTCGCTTTCCTCAGGAGCCGATCTTGGAGGAGCCACCAGCCCATCTTGGAAGATTTATGAATATGTTAGAATAGCCTGAGCCAACGGTTTTCAAAGTGTTGAAGCGAAAATAAATTAAACTGGCGCTGTAGGCCTGCGTGTGGAGAGTGATGAATTAGATCCTCATTGCTTTGTCGCTCCACGTCTGTCCCTTCTCCTCATGTGAGCGAGCCGCAGATGACGGAGGAGAACCGACAAACAGACGAGTCCATTAGGGTCCGTTTGAAGACAGACTTGTTGAGGAGTTGATTTGAAGACTCTAGTGTATCGATGAGCACAACACTCAATGAAAACGCAGCAACAAACCTTTTCTCCAAATAATAAAAAAAAACATTTTTACTTTTTTTTTTTACCGTCCTTCATACGTTTGTAGACAGAATCCAAAACAGACCTCAGGGCTGTATTCAAGGATCTTCACTATAGTGGTTGGAGGCATTGAACCATCTCCGACGTGCGTCAGACCACGGCCTCGAAATGCCGTTCTTTTTTTTTTTTTTACTCTAACAACAAATACTGTGTGTTCTGTATCAGCAGTCGAACACATTTTTCCAGAAACGTGTTGAATTCTGAGCAGCTGATTCGATTGTTTCATGTGGAGTAGAAGGTCAGCCTTTAAGTGGAACTGAACAATCAAGAATGTGTTTTCATCAGAGCTCATTAATCCACTTTAACCCAATTAAACCCTCACTCCCACCTGATGTCGGCTTTTCAACTCTGAGGAACTTTTCGTTTCATCAAAAGTTCTGTTTTGTTTTTATAACTCGGCCTCGTGTTAGAAGAAAAATACAATTGGTTTTTACTGAAACAAGATCGTTCATTGTGAGAATAACTCCTCGTTTTGAGCCTCCTTAATCATTTTGAAAACTTCTCTTTGAACAGATAGAATGTTAAAAATTAAACCTGGGTTTGAACTCAGTATCAGTAACATGTATTATTTTGGTGATTTCAGGAGTGTATTTTTTAGGCATTTCACACAAATGAGACAAGCCATTTGTCAGAATTGAGAGATATTTTTCAAAATAAAAGCGTCTTTTTTCTGTACAACCTAAACAGCCTGGTGGTTAGTGATGTCTGTGGCAGAGCGATGGGCTAGCATTCAGCATAAGTACATTTGGCTGTCGCCTTCTAGTGGCGTCAACTGATATAGTCAATGCACCGTTTTCACTGCGAGATGGAGACATTTTGTACCTATTTTGGACGGGCCAAATGGGACACATTCAGGCCGTCAAACCCTAGTTTTGACAATAGGTATGAATTTGACTGGGAATAGACGTGATAATTTCTAGTTGCTGCCACACACACACACACACGCACACACATTATCTCTATATTTACCACATCTGTACCAGGCACTGCTTGTCACCCGCCCCCCATCATCTCTGGAGTTCTTGTAAGACATGTGGTGTGTTCAGGGTCCCAGACAGGATGTGTATGATCGTGAACACGCACGTGAACATACGTGCACGTGTGACCATAGATGTGCAACACAAGTACAGTTTCCCACCAGCCGAGGCCTCGCTGCCTCTGCTGTGCAGGGACACATGGCACCACAGGATGAAACAGATTGTGCAGCGCGGCCGCCAACGGAGAGCAGATCTGTGATTACAGAGTGGAGCCATATTTTTACCCACACTTAGCATCCAGCGTTTGAGAGAATAAAGATTGTAGCAAAAGGTGACGGTTGAATCAAGAAGTTTGGGTTTTTAGCAGAAACTGAAAACAGCACTCGTTTGTACAATGGATTTGACTGTTGTGGTCTGGGGGAAAGCTGTGTCTGTGTGTACTTTAGTGTGTACTTTAGTGTGTTCTTTAGTGTGTACTGTAGTTAAGGGTACTGCTTTGCGGAGGCCGCCACCTACTGCACTCCAGAGCAGCACAAACAGATGTGCGTTTTGCATTTTCAAGCAGAGGCTGAATTTGTCCAACAAAGAACAATGGCCACACACACACACACACACACACACACACACAAAACCAATGCCGAAAAAAACAAATAACAAAGAGGAAGATGAAACAGAGTTGACGACTTTAGAGAGATGTTTTTTATTCTTACACAACGTGGGAGGAAGAGCTACGGAAAAGTTACCCTTTTTGCAGATATCTGATATAACGATATTGTCATAGAATTTCCAAATTTCTATATCAAACCATGCCGATACAGGCCGGGTAATATTTATTTATTTATCTGTACAATCCACTATAAGAGTATGAGATTATTTAAATGAGCTGCAATACTGCCATCTAGTGACTTTCACTTTAATTTACAGCCGTTTGTCCCCAAAACTATTTTTGGGCACACATCATTTGGCGAAACCCAGGCATTACGTTGTCGGGTTTTCATCATTGGAGGAAAATAAATGATAGTCCAACATGTCTACAAGTCTATTTTTATTATTTATTTTTATAATATGCTGCATTTGAAGTAAAATTTTCAGGCGACCTCATTTGAATTCCACTGGTCCTCACCTGGGGTCCTGACCCCAAGGTTTAAAAACACTGCTATTGTGTTTGTGTCTTTGTCCAGTGTGCAGGATAAATGGTGAAAGTCCAGCACCACGGACAGCTCACGGTGCCGCGTCTGATCATTTTTTTAAACAAGAAAGAAGAAGGAACGTGTTTGTGTAAAATGAACGTCTTTCCTCTGAATTCTGACTCCACAGCGGCGCCGTTTTAACGGCTGTAATCCAACAAATGAGTTCAACATTATATACAGCAGATACTGGTGTTTTACATATCCTTCTGCTGCACACAGATAAAGACCAGTGTGTCACATTTTCAGTTAATATGTTCTAGGAAATGGGATTTTCCTTCTAAATGTGCGTGCACAGTAATAATATGAAAAAAGGAAAAAACCGGAAAAGAAAAAAGCCCAGCATTCCCTTTGCTGCTTTTAAGTGCATGAAAAGATAATCTAGATTAGCATATTGATAACACCCGCTCCACCGAACCCGCTGAGTTGTACCTCGTGCAGATACTCAAAAAAAAGATGTAATAAAAATTTCAGAGACATTTGTGTCTGACAGGACGAGTTGCTGCGTTTTAAAGTGCAAAAAAACACTTATGATAATCTGCGGTAATCTACTCGGCACCGACTCAGCAGCGCACATCATCCGTTTGAATGCAGAGTACACCACATTCAGAACTCTAAAAATGCTAACACATTCTCTGAGGTGAGAAAAGCTGCGGTAGAGCGTGCTATTCCGTCAAACACACACACACACACACACACACACACACTCCGAGAAAGAGATAGCAATTTATGCACTCTTGTAAAAAGTGGATAAATAGCTACTTTTGCTGCACCTTTATATAAAACTTGTCACTCATGTGAAATGGGCCGGCGCTGTGAATCTTAAAACCACGTCTCCCCATTGAGCACCACCAAAACACCAAGACGGGTGAGGCTGGTCTGGACAGTTGGGGACGGGGGGGGGGGGGGGGCAATCTTCCAGTTCAGAGGTCTTTGGTTTGGTGTCACCACAGTGTAATCTCCAGTGTAATTTAATGTTCCCACTGAATGAATGCACTCTGCTGCACCGACGGATTAAGTAATGATTATTTTGCAAAATTGCAGCCACACAATGGTCAATTAATCTTTAATGAAACTGTAACTTATGAGCTGGAGCTGGAGCTGGAGCTGGAGCTGGAGCTGGAGCTGGAGCTGGAGCTGGAGCGTAGCATCGCTATAAGCAGGCGACCGCGTGCCAAGCCAAGCCAGTTAGGGCCCGTCCGTGGACTCACGTCCACTGCTCGTCTGTCACCATGCAAAAATAGTTTCCTAGAAAGGAATCATAGAGAGTCGGAGTCACAGCTACACAGTCTCCATTTCATGCATTAATGGAACGGTGGAGGGCTGAAACCTGCGGCCGGTGTGGAGGAAATGCAACAGCTCCTGGTGTGTGATGGGAAATTGTGTGTGTGTGTGTGTGTGATGTGTCGTAATACAATGCCAGCTATGTATAGAGGTAGAGGAGTGTGTGCAGTGTGTAAATTGGAAGTACGGTTGTGTGTCGGTTGTGAACTAAACCTCACCTTCTGTTTCATAACAATCAAAGGGAAAACTCAAAAAAAAAAAGACGATTCCTACAAAAGTTTTTATTGAACCAAGAAAAACAAATAATTAAAGCGGTAAAAATTTAAGTATTGACCTGGATAATTATTTGTAAAAGAAAAAAATGAGTGCAGTTTAACAGCAAATGTAATTGCAGTGGTTGTGAATTGCGATCGACTGATTAACATGGTTGAGGACGTGTTCTACAAGCCAACACTCAAATCCTCCAACTCTATGAAGCAAAAGTTTTAATTAAATTTTTTTTTTGCAGAAATTTACTCAACAATTTTCCATATTAATAATTAAAACCACATCAAATAAGAGCAGGTGTGAAACACACACATCCACCTGCTGTCATCTGTCTTTGTGTTCCTGTTTTATACAGAAAAAAATGTCTCATTTAAGAATGTCGGTTTCTCTCACTAAATCAGGATTAATCCACAGCTTTACTTTTATTAATCATTTTAAAAACATATTGTTTGAAAACCCTTAAAAAACCCACCAGTGCAGTTTTCCTTCTGTGACACATGTAACTACTGACATTTAAATCAATGAATCCTGCTGCGGCCCCATGAAAAAGCACTGTGACCCCTCGGAGGCCCTGCCCCACACTTTGAGAACCACGAAGAGTAGATTATTCAATGTTTGTCCTGCAGTTTTCTGAGCGTTCTTTCCACTGAAGCAACAAACGTTGATGGATTTACTTTTATTTCATGACATCATTTCTACCTGGAGTGGGAGGACGAGACGTCGCAGTTGAGTTTGTGCTCAGTGGGAAGAAGGCAGGGAGGGAGAGAGAGAGAGAGAGGGAGAGAGAGGGAGGGAGAGGGAGGGAAAAGCCAGTGAAGCGCTTCCATCGGTCGAATCTCATCTATAATTTAACTCTGTAGCGCCCCGTGAGGTCTCTTCTCTCCATCCACCCCGCTCGCTCTCTGCACCACCGGTGGAGACAAGTGTTCCACTGCAGAGTTCAATGTCCATCCTCATCCGTCCAACACCATCTGCTGCTGACTTTGGGGAGACACGGCGGAACGGTG
>NC_024320.1:23355639-23379434 GCF_000523025.1 Cynoglossus semilaevis | reverse complement strand
AGGGAGGGAGAGGTGAAGTAACCAGAGTGAAGAGAGTGACTGATGCAGTGAACGAGTTCCAGAGGATGATAAAGAATGAGTCAGAGGCCATGTGCACCAGTGTGGCCGAAGTAGGAGTGAGTGTGATGAAGTAAGACAAAGGAGATGTGGACAGAGAACAGAAGTGAGTGGCAAACAGACAGTGAGGGAGGCAAAAAAAATGCAAGGGTGGGAGAATCACAGAGGGTGAAAACAAGAGATCAGAAGACTGATAGCACTGACCTGAATGTCAGCTTCCCGAATGGTTCCTTCTGCAATCTCCCAGCTCCAGTCCTTTGATAGCAACAAAAGAAAATGTGTGTGTTGATGGCAAGGTTGGGGAAATGAGGTATGGTTAGGCAGAGTAAGGGGGCGGGGGGCGGGGAGGGGGGCTGCAGGCATGCCGTGTTATTGTGCACCGGCCGCTGGCACCAGCACTGTCAGTGAGCCGCGTTGATCCGTGAACTTGCCATCTGGATTCCCCCACAAATCACATTAAAGTTTCAAGCCCTAGAATACATCAAGCTAAATGAATATTGGATCCAGGGGCCGCAGACAGGGCTGATGGGAAAAAAAGCCCCGTGCAACCCAACTCTTTTGTGGTCAGAAATGATCAATCCGTAGCCTTTTTCCTTCGTCTCACCCCGTCAGCGCTGGACAGTGGTTTTGACGAGGTGTAGAGGAGAAAGCATCGCAGTGACGTTCAAATGATGCCAGACATTAATTTGAGGAAATTGTTTCTCTGCAGCGAACGGAGTGACACAGAACGCAGCAGCCTGTTTAAAATGAACCATAATAAAGACAAATACATAGAGTTCTCAGTGTGTTATCACCTTAAACAATCAATGTCAATTTCTTTATAATTTTTTTTTTTGTTTCTTAATTCATAAATAGGATCCTCCTTTTACCTGCAGGGGCTGCTACAGAGTAAGTTCAGCCTGGATACCTGGGTTAATGAGTGCAGTGATCTGATGCATAATATAGAAATAAGTAATTTTATAATAAATAAAAATAAATATAAGGAAACTTAAAAGTTTATGTGTTGTAATCCAAACTTCGGTTGCATTACTGCCACCTACTGGACTGCAGTGTGTATATCAATGTCACAGTAACATCCAAAATTGCGGAAACTGAAAAGTGTGATTCAGTTTTTTATTATTTAGCGCTTGGTTTTTCTTGTAGTGAGTTAAAACATTGTCACCATCATTACAATTTTTTTTAACTTCAAATCCAAATAATTGGCCATTTCTAAATGATTTATTGATTAATATGAGTCTCTGACAGAATGAAGAATATTCACAGGATTTCTTTGAACTACAATTTTGGAGTAGCACCATTGATCATTCAGTCAGATGTTATTATTCCAGACCTCAGTTTGTGCAGATGCAGATAGGACTGTTAGAAAATATTACCTCAAAGATGGAATTTAACGCAACAAGGGAAAGAATGCGTTGTGTTCATTTCCAATCCAGTGGCTCGGAGAACCACAGATTCATTTTTCCGCCGGTCTGGTCTGAGAAAAAAAGCTTTTACCTCTGCCTGTGTAGGACTAATTACAAAAGGTTTCTGTTTTTCCTCACACAGTATCTTGTCAACAGTGTCACGGATATTTTTAAATGAAAGCGTGATATTATGCATGCTTGTAAATAAAAAACAAAAACAAACATGCGAGGAGAGTGCTTCTATTCATCGCGGCTCTACGCCGTCCCATCCAGAGTGACCTGTCAGAGATGGAGACAATTGGAGTTGAACATGACTAGGATTTGAAGCGCAAAGAAAATCTGTGCCTCTCACAAAAAGCAATCTTGGAAAAGCATTGAGCCATTTCACAGTTTTTTTTTTTTTTTTTTTTTTTTTTTTTTCATATAAGTCTTCCCTCACTGGAAATCCTATTTTCCCGACTCTAGGTAGAATAAAAGTCATTAGAGTAAACACATGATTGGATGTTTCAGGTCTAAAACAACATTTTAATTGAAGCCGAATCACTGAAATATGTTTGACAAACAACATTTTAATTGAAGCCGAATCATACAGTGATACAGTAACCGAAGTTTTCCCGTCTGTGACGTATGCTTTTCTGGATGATTCACTCGTCCTTGATTGATTTTCCAGGTCTCCAGGTCATTTTCCCAGAGTACCTGCAGGAGAAGTTTGTCCAGTCGGCTCTGAGCTACATTATGTGCAACGGAGAAGGAGAGTACACCTGTCGCAACAACCAGTGCATTTGTCAGTGTGCCGAGGACTACCCACAATGCAACTGTCCAATCACAGACATCCAGATTATGGAGAACACCCTGCTGGGAATGTCCGAGTTGTGGGCTGCCTCGTACAAAGACTTTGAGAGCTCTGGTAAGAAATGTTTTTACTACAACAAAGACATTTGAATCACTGTGACAATACTGCAGTATTTCATTGAAATAACACTGTATGTAAACTGCACCCTGCAGTTCTGTTTTTTATATATATAAAATATATTTGTTTTATAGAGAGGCGAGTCAGCAGTGGTAGAAAGTGAGACACAGAGGACCTTGGTTTGCAAAAAGGGAATGCTCCTTTTTACAAAATATACGGCTTGACATAACTATTGATGATATAATTAATTATGCTGTATACGCCAATCTGTGGTACAATGAAAGAGTACTATCTCGCACCCATGGGTTGTAAAATGAATATGCGATAGAGTACTTTGTTAAGAGATATAAATATAGTAGGACTGTCAACCACTGAAAATTATATTCTGATTAATCCCAGGCTACATGTTGAGTAAGAATTATTGTTAATGACTCATCATGGTTAGGATATAACAATACACTCAAAATGTTCCACAATTTTTTGTTCACGATATCATTTTATCCAACTTTTGTTTGTGTCTGTGGAACAAGTTCTTCCCACGTTCTGTTTCAACACCTGAATGTCACGTAGGCAACGTAAGCACCTGACCAGTTGGTTTAATAGGTCACAACTACTGTTGTTAGGCGCCACCTACTGTACTGGAGTGTGTACTGTCACGAGAGAAATGCAGCGTCCTTCTTTAGGCCTTGATGTGAGATTCTTTTTTTACTGTCACGAGAGAAATGCAGCGTCCTTTTTTAGGCCTTGATGTGGGATTCTTTTTGACCAATGTGAATTTTTACGCAGTTTTTTTTTTTTTTACCAATTCAGGATGCATCGTTACATGGCTAATCATAATTGTAATTTAGCTTCATTTTAGCTACAATGGATTTCAGCCTTTACTGTGCATCTTGACGGTGTATGAAAACAAAAAGCACTGATTGTGATATGAAAGACTCAGTGTCCAACCGCACCACGTCCGTGGACAGTCCTGTGTAGATACTGACCGTCTTTCAGATGTCAAACAGTCCACAATATGGTTTATAATTAAGTATAATGTCCCAGGTGTTCTTCGTATCTCAATCAGCCCATAAACAGAAACCTAAGACTCCGAGACAGTGAGAATAACAAAAGAGGACTTAATGCCCACAGGCCGGAGAGACAATCAGTCAAAACCCAACAGTGCGAGGGCAGAAAGTGCAGTTTGACCAAGAAGGCTGTAATCTCCAGATAAGTTGTGCTGGCTGACTTGTGATAAGAGTCATTCAAGGAGACTGTGAGGACCATTAGGACTCAGTGTCACCGAGAGGGAGCTGTGATGGCTTACATGCTTGGTGGAGGAATTGGACACCATTGACCTGGATTGATAAGTATATTTTTGTGAGTGTTCAGAAATGAAGACACGCATCTTTTCTGTTAAAGAAAGGTTCAGGGCATCGGTTTCTACATCTGAAAGGTGGGTGGAGGGATATGGTGAGTTCAGAGCAGGGGAGGAGAGTGTAGAGTCTTTGAAGAAAAACGGAAAGGGAGCTCTGACATGAGGCTAACCCTGATGTTTTCCTGCTCTAACGGGAAAGATCTGATGGTTTAAGCTGTTCAACTGTCACCAGGAGGTCTGGAGGAGGCGACTGGCCTACAGCTGAGGTCTCTGCTGATGTTGAGCTGCTGGATTATGGACAGAAAGGTTTTTTTCTAGTCGATGCTCAGGGCTTGGATCTGAAAAAATATACAACTACAAACATTAGTCCGCCGTCACAACTGAATTAAATCTTATATTATTAAATGTTAAATTTAATATGTCGTCACATAGTCCCGCCTTAGTCATAATTGTGTTGGTTTTAACACAGTGGAGACAAAGCTGCAGGTTCAGGTGCCAAACTTAAGGATTGACAGAGCAGGTTGTTGTAGGACTGTCAAATGATTCAAATTTTGGATCCAATAAATCTCTGTAAATGGCTGTAAATTAGTCATTTTTAATCGTGATTAATCATTATCAATCTTGATTGTAACGAATCATGCTTGCAATTAGTAATCATTAATCTCAATCAGAATAAATCACGATTAATCATGATAAATCTTGATTAATCACCATAATAATTAATAATCAATAATCTTAGTCAGAAGTAATACTGATTAATCTTGGTCGTAATTAATTATGATAACCTGGATGAATAAACACAATGTGCTCACAACTAATCTTGGTCGTAATTAATTATGATAATCTGGATGAATAAACACACTGAAAATATTTAAAAAATTAAAAGCCCAAATATCTTCCATAGAGTTGGTGGATGAATTAATGTGATTTTCACATTTGTTTTGACAGCCTTTGGTTATTGGTTTTAGTGCAGTTATGATTTAGTTTCATAATCAATGAGCACCTCTGATGGTGATAAATAAAATAAATAAAATGGTGATAAAAATAATAATAATGAAATGAAATGTAAAAAAAACCCTAACAGAAAAAAACGAATGCTAAAATGTGTGAATCCAAATAGCATTTTCATTGTTATTGCCTTTTGTCTCAGTCAGATGTCTAAATCACTCCCTTTCTTTCTTACCTACAGATGAGTTCAAGTCCTTTCTGAAGAGGCTGCCCTCGACTCACTTCCTGCCCATCAGCAGCGTGCACCTCCTGTGGGGGAGTGACTGGGACTTGCAAGCTCGCTACAGGCTCCTCCAGAGTTCCCTCGACATTCAGCGCTCCAAGATCCAACACACCGCCCGCAAGCTCTTTGGCCTCAGCATCCGCTGTCACCACAATCCCAACCACCAGATGCCCAGGGAGAGGTGGGTAGAAAAACAACTGGTCTTTCAGCATCATAACAAAAATATGACATTTTAGCTCAAACGTGAACGTCCTGTCCATACATATCCAGTATTTGAGGAAATGTGTGACACCATGTCGGATTGAACAGAGTTTTTTTCTTCCTAAAAATCCTAGATCTGAGACTAGGAATATTTCTAAAACTTATGATCCTGTTGTTCCTGTCTATCCACTCAGCTCAGTGCTGAGGCGTGCACATGCCCATAGCACTCTCGCTCACTCTTGTATTTTCCATTTCAGTCTGGAGGAAAATGTAGCTGTGGGAGGTTTTTTGATAGGTCATTGCACACATCTGTCACCACCGTCCACACTCGCATCTTAAGAGCCCCGCTACAGACGTGCCCCGGTGGCAGCAGAGCTTTGAACGCACGCCTTTTCTCTTTTTTTTCCCCCCTTTTTTTTTTGCAGCAATTGAAAACTCTATGCCAAGAATGGAAAATTCCTCAGGGTTGCCATCGTATTAATATGGATTTAAGTGGTCTGAAAATGAGCAACTGTCGCTGCTGTAAAAACAGAAATGCACCCGCACTTGTGGGTAAGAGTTGGCAGAGGGTTCTTCTCAAGTGCTATCAGAAAGTCAGGGCGTGCGCGCCGTCTTCCATGAAGTACACGTCGAGTGCCTGATGGTGCTGCAAATAGGCACAACTTGTTCATTTGCTCGCGTGTGTACGACACAACTCTTCTTCTGTGGAGAACATATTGTGATTATCACCTTGTGTACATGTTATCACATTTACATATACAGGACGTCTCACACAGAGGTGAATACTCTGTGAATACTCCACAAGGTACAGCTTCAATCTAAATCTAATACACAATGAATAGTATATATTTTATATTTTTATATTATATTTTATATTTATATAAAATATTATACAATTTTTTTTAATCTCTACCTATATATATATATATATCTTTCTATATATATATATCTTTCGTTTGTTACACAACCTATGAATATATGTATATATTTAATACAAAAAAGTTGTTTCATATACAATAATATATATTTAAACATATATAAATATATTTAAATATATATTATATTATATATGTATTTATATATGTGTGAATACGATACATATTCAAATATGTGTATTGTGTATATGTTTTTGGATTAACCACAGGAAAGTTGTAAATTAATCACGATTATTCATGATTAATGAGCGCTCCTAAATATGACAAAAATATTGTTTTATGCTGGATCAGAAAGACTTATAACTTTAATTTGTAACTATTCCAAATGACGTGAGTTTATAACATGGTGACATATCGTGAAAAATTTGGAAACATATTAACTCAAAGTTTAGCTGCGGAGAGTTGGTAGATTTAAGTCGTTACTGTGACTGTGATTCGAAAAACACTTTGAGAGTCCAATCCTTCAAAACTACAGTAAAGTCCTTTAAATTATTCATTGGTCTTCGGTCCCTCACAGTCCATTTAACCAGACATCTCACCTGATGTTGAAGCCCCACAAACGCATGACAGGGTTTGACAAACTGCAGGATGTTGGTTAAAACAAAAACAAAAGTGGATGCACAGTGAAATTACTGGATATACAGGAAAAAACGTTCCTAGATTATTTTTACTACCGTATTTTCCGTACTAAAAGTCGCACTTTTTTTCATCCTTTCGCTGGGTTTGCGACTTATACTAAAATATATAATATCACATCTTTGTTATTTTTTACACTAACACCCACTAGATGGCACTCTAGAGTTGTGTACCAGTATGTGCTACTCCTGTACCACTGATCATTTACGTTTGTTATTTTCACCCTGACAGTCACTAGAGGGCACTGGAGCGAGTTGGACTCCGGAGCGACTTATAGTCCAGAAACTAGTTATCGTGGTTAGCATGTCAATATTAACTGCCTCTCTACATATACATATATTGTGGGGATCAGCAGAGTTGTAGGCAGTAATGAACTCAGAAACTGACTTCTCAAAAGCAAGTGCTACTTTATAAGATACTATACGGCTTGACTTTTCTCTTGCTGATTCCTACTGTCTGCTCTGTACACCCGACAATGACAGATTATCAGCCACCGCTTTAATTCCCTGAAACATAAAATGTAATCCTTTAGTCTTTCATCTTCGTGTCTACAACTGGTATTTTCCTTTCTTTTCTTTTCTTTTTTTTTCAGTTTTTCACATTTGTCGGTTGGTTATTCTTTTTTTTTTTCCATTACTGCCTTTGCTTCTTTTTTTTTTTTGTCCTGGGAAATTGCACCCCAGTCCTCAGTCCATTACGAGCCATCAACTCTCATATTCACAGTCCATAACAGCTGATCAAAGGATAAGGGAACTGAACCAAAGCTAGAGGCCCTTCAAGCGTCAACCTGAGTCTTTTCAAGGCGTGTGTGCCAAACACCTCAGGGAGGCCTCGCAGCACATTTTCAACCTGTCATAGAGTCTGCTGAGTGTGCTGATGATGATGTGAAAAACATCTTGCCTGGCCCCAGTGGCTAAGAACGGGCTCGCCAGGGTTCTAAATGACAGCAGGCCGGATCCCTCGTGAGAGACCATTTGGATCCACTCCAGTTCAGGCATCAGGCAGACAGTGGGGAGGATGGTGTCGTCATCTACGTACCTGCTACTCTGTGTATTTTCCCATATGGAAAGATTATGTTCATTGGGTTCATTGTAGGCGTCACTGACGGCAGACGTTCTCTGAGCAGTTGTAGAACATTGGAAACATAATGGTCCTGTGAATGCACAAGCTTTTTGTTTACATTTTTTGAATTATAAATATTGGGCATCGCTCAGGAGTGAAGAACTTCCTTAGATGCAGATTCTGGTCAGAGAATAATCAGGACACAGACGACATTTTTTCTTCTTCATCAAACTCTACAACTACTACTTTTTCTCACATTCTCCTCAGCGAGGACCTCTGTTTACGTACCTCAAATTAGATGCCTGATGCTTTGTCAAAAGTGACCGTAATTAAAACAATTTAATTCATTTTCAATGTTTTTAAATTAGCATTTACTTCTCTGTCGTGTCGCTCTACAAAGCACCAGGGCTTTTATCTGAGAACTACCTGGCTCATTTATCCCTCGTCCTCTTAGTTTCCATCGGTGCATCGCTCTTCATTTCCCTGTTTGTATGTAAATGATCTCCAGCATTTGTTGTGAATTGTACCTTCAACAACTGAGCTGTGCTGAGTATTTAAATAATACAGTATTTATTATCAAATAAACACAGTAGCGCTCCGGGAGTGGTCCTCCAGTATTTAAAAACAAAAACAAAAACACTTGATACATCTGTTTGTTTAATTATGATAAAGTGAAGGATAATGCAGATATAAACGTGTCCGACTGTTAGCCTAACAGCTGAAAAACTTATTTTTTTCTGATTTAGAGCTGGATGTCGATTAGATTATAATTACTGTTGTAAAACTGGGGTTTCTAATATGAACTTTTTTGCGATATTGTCCAGTCACAACATTTGACAAAACTCAGGCATCGCATTATCAGGATTTCATTAACGGAGGAAAACGCTAACAATTCTTACAGATATTACATCATTATGCTAATATCGGATGATAATATTGGTTGGTCGATGTTATCGGATATCACAAATAATAGTCAGAATAAGGGTAATTGTAATATATATATATATATTTATATTTAGTTTTTATATGGTACTGGTTAGCCTAGCATTATGGTTAATATTATATGCTACGCTAACTGCAGTGCGCGTTACATTCATAAAGGAGGTTACCTCATATACAAAAGTGCAGTCTTACATGTTCTCTTTCTTTAATTTATATTTGTTATGTCTTCTTAAGGGAACGTCCATTTTAAGCGACTTCCAGTGCATTTTAGCTTAATTAAATTACAGATGCAAAATAATACAAGCTAACCCTGCGTATTACTTAGTACAATTATCATGATGTAACCTTGTTCCATCAAGTGCTTATCCAAAAAAGATTTTAAGCCCTAAATTATGTTGCCCATCAGAAAACTGCATTAAATAAGGTCGGTCGATGGAGATTTTTTACATCAGCTAATGAAAGACAGCTATCAAAGCGTTCGTCCTCGTCTTTAAAAATGAATGGACGTCTCCTCATCACTTATGGTTAGCTCGCCACACGACATCCATTCATTAAGAGAACTGTAAATTCCTGTTGTGAACACTCGCCGCGGTGACAGTGTGGAGACCTGATACGTGAACTTTATTGGATTTGCTATTGCATTTCCTGTAATGAGCGTAGCAGCTTGTCTTTGGTATAAATGATTAATGGTGACTGATATGAAGTAGCATCACTGCCAGCCAGCTCATTTGCATCTGTTAATTATTCATGCTCAAGGTCCCGCATATTTACAAATACGCATGTATTTTGCAAAAGACGGACTAAACTTCACCCTAATTGTGATTAATTTTGACACGTCACTTCATACGTTAACCGTTATGCTTTCTCTGAGCGTCTGCTTTGAGAAACGCAATTGTTTTAATCACACACTTTTTTTATTCCTTTAAACGAGACCATAGGTAGTCTGTTCTCTCTCGCCGTAGATGTCTTTCTTTGTCCCACTGTAAAATTTTTCCCTCTAAATACAGGATCTGTTGTGGTGGTGTAGCATTAGTTTCTTAAGCTAAGTAATGTCCAGGTCAGTCAAAGAAATGCACATTTCTACTGGAATAGTTTCAAAGGCTCGTAGTGTCTAGCAGCCAATTACGTGTTTCTTTAATTTGTTAGCTAAATACATAGCATATCTCCTCGTTAGTGTAGTGGTAAGTATCCTTGAATGTCACGCGGGAGACTTATCTGATTTCCTGACAGAGAGAAAGCTTAGATTCCTGAAGGCAATTCCTCTATCCTTCCATCCATCCATCCATCCATCCATCTATTTGTTAGCCAACTAGTGACTTATCAACAAAACTGCACTCACACTGATCCTGACACTGTACCAGATGTTGGCTTGAACCAGCAGGGGGATCCGGTCCTTTATGACTAGCCATGCAAAGCCCAGAACCAAGTCTCCCAGGGGGTATGTTGAGTTGTTTTGGGAAGGTGTGCCGTCCAAGCTTTTCAGTCAGTCAATTCAAGTCTAAACTCATGATGATCAGCCATGTGGCTCCTCGTTAGTTAATGTATAACTAGTTTTATGACACGGAAAAAAAGTGCTTGAATCGCAAAACACTGAGCTTATGCTAATTTGCTAATAACGATCCCACACCCACAGTTTACCAAGTTTGATAAGTTTAAGTTTTGATGATTTCCAAAAATAATTAAAAAAAAAAAACTCTCAAAATTTCAGAAAATAATCAATCTTTCTTTGGTGTCCACGCATGAACACTGAGCATCTGAGAATTGTTGATTTTGAGGCGGTGCGTCAAATTTACCGCCTGATCAAAAGTTACTAAAATTAAAAAGACAATTCTTTGTTTTTGTCAAAAAGTCAATGGAATAAAAAACAAGTTATCTCAGCAATTTTCTGAGAGATAAAAATCACATCAAGTCGGTCTTTGTAGAAATGCAGAAATAATTTCTTTTCGCTTTCTCACCCGTGTCCCTGATCAAAGACTAATGAAACAACAGCTAGACAAAAGTACATTTAAGTGGAAAGAAACAGAACTAAGCACAAATATTGTCTGATGTGTTTATGTGTGATGCATAAATAAGTAGTTTTTTCTCGTTGCTAATATTAATTTTCTCATTAGTAATTATTTTTACTGCAGGAACTTCAGCAGCAAACGCAGCAAACTGGTAAAGGTCCGTTAAGTGGAGAGTAAGACGGCAAACAAAACAACACAACAGGGGGATGAAAATGTTATTTTGTTAGTTTTATTTTCTCCCCCCAAAGACACCCGAACTTAACTAGACACTAACACTGTACGGTAAAGAAAATTTGAAGCCACACTGTCGTTACTGTACGTGCTGAAAAGAGACGACACGCAGACGAGGTTTTGACAAAAAAAGAAACCTGAGTTTGACTTAATTGTGTTCCATTTAGAACGATTTTACACCTAGTTCAACACAATTAGCCACTTTAATTAAAATAAACCACTTTATGTACCCATTAAATATATACGTATTCTTTCATAATTTGAAAGCACCACCTGTTATACTGGTTGGTTTGAGCCATTTAAACTGTTCTGTTTGGGTGCACCTGTGAAAGTGAACGTACAGCAGTGATGAGATCATGAACGAGACGACCTAGCCTCAAAGCTAATGTGATCTGGGAATAGCTTATATTTAATGGTAACTGTCAACAGTTTTTTATTACAATCCTCCGACTAGATTAAATATAAAGCATCCGTGGCAGCGGTAAAAGCATTCTCTGCAGACTGAATGTAATCTTCTTATGTCAACAGCGATCCTCGTGACTCATGCTAAACAAACTTTGCCAGTGACTTGTCAACTTCGAGCAACTTTAATTATGAAGATAGCTCCGAGCAAATTCATTTTAGAAATTTCTCTTCATGTGAAAGCGATGAACTGCGAATATCATCATATCATCGTAAATTCAGTTCTCTTTACCTTAATGCTGCTACGGTACAGGCCAGAGTCAACAGATCAGGAAGTAAGAAAAACACAGCTGTCGTGCCTGACAGACAAAAAATAAAAAAAAGACAAAAAAGGTGAAAGTCGATAAGTATTAGGACAGATATTACCACAACTACTGTTGGGGAATGACCAAACAAGTCTGAGAACCACTGGTCTAGACAGAGATGGGCATGATAAGAAGAAGAAGAGCCTTTGACTTTTACATACATCTTCTTCTTTTTCTTTCGGCTTTGTCCCTTTTTTTTTTCAGGGGTTGCCACAGCAGATCACTGATTTCCATCTCTCCCTGTTCTCTGCATCTTCTACTCTAACTCCCACTATCTCCATGTCCTCCCTCACTGCATCCATATATCTCCTCTTTTCCCCAACCTGGTAGCTCCATCTCTAACATTCTTCTCCCAATGTATCCACTGTCCCTCCTCTGCACATGTCCAAACCATCTCAATCTGGCTTCTCTAGCTTTTTCTCCAAACCTTCCTGTCTGTGTTGTCCCTCTAATGACCTCATTCCTGATCCCTGATTTGACTTTTACATACATATTTATTTATTTTCCGACATGTTCTGTTCTTCAGGGGGTGAGTGAAAACTAGAGGACTGATATTTGAGTAAAATGTCCAACCAATCAGAAGGGACATTTTCGAACGAGGTGATGAAGACAACCTGTACCATCTGTACCATCAGATGTCATTGACTGGTGGTTATGCAGGTCAAACCCCTAATGTCAGTGTAATTTAAATGTGACTTATTTACGACGACGGACATGAAACGTGTTTAAAATAAAATCTATAATTTCGCTGCATTAAGTAGTTTAGGGCAGGTTTAAAAAGTTCTCCCAGCGCACATTTGTTATCCACTCCCTCTGCTCAATATTAATAATTGGTCGATCTTTTTCGCATACATTTTCCTCATGAAGTATTTAGTATTTCTGGCTATCTGTACCCTTTTTTTCCCCCTTCATGCTCGTGAGCCCAAACATTTTGGGAGATTTATGTTGAAAGTATCTTGAAAGTTATATAAAACATTCTCTTTTAGCCAGGGTTCCCACGAAGACAAAGTTAGCAGGATCAAACGATGTGCTTCAGCTGTCCTTTATCACTGATCTGTTCTCTGCTCTTTTTGGGTGTTGCCTCGGGGCTCCTTGGCCTGCTGAGAATTCAATGTCATCCATCATAGTTAATGCTCAGGTTCATTAACATGTCAAACTAACCTTGACTAGCCCTCATCCTTAAAACAACCAGGATTCAGAATTCATCTCCCGGAGTCAAAAAAAAAAAAGAAGATACACTACTGTCAAGATGACAAGGAGCGATACCTCTGGGGGTTAAGAAGAGATGGGATAAGAATAGCAAGTAACACCACTTTAGTGAAATAAGGCAACTTCGCTTCATTGTGTGGAATAAAATATCACCGTTCCTCATACAGACGGCAGCTTTTTGTTGCAGCAACAACAAAGGTCTTTGCTGGAATGTTCATACTATGACAATGCTGAATATGACTATAAACATCCTTAATTTCCCGAAGGGGAACTCCCGAGGACGTACTATAAACATCCTTAATTTCCCGAAGGAGAACTCCCGAGGACATTTTGTCTATCCATCCATCTATCCATCGATCCATCCATCCATCCATCCATCTATCTAGCTATCCAGCTAGCTATCTGACAGCACTTCTTCCTTCTGTTCTATTTTCATTTTGCTCGTTGACTTTTAACTCTGTCTCTTGTTGCCTCTCTTCCCCTTCCCCCCGTTTCTCTCTTTCTTCTCCGTCTCTTCCTTTTCTCCGCAGGTCTGTGATGCAGTGGCTAAACAGGGTTCAGTCGTTCCTCTACTGCAATGAGAATGGGTTCTGGGGGACGTTCTTGGAGAGCCAAAGGACATGCGTGTGCCACACAGGCGTCACCCTGTGCCAGAGACCCATCCCTTGTGTCATAGGTGGCAACAATAGCTGTGCCATGTGCAGCCTGGCTAACATCTCGCAGTGTGGCTCCTGCAACAAGGGCTACAAGTTGTACCGTGGACGCTGTGAACCCCAGAATGTGGATTCAGAGCGAAGCGAGCAATTCATCAGCTTCGAAACCGATTTGGACTTTCAGGACCTGGAGCTCAAATACCTGCTACAGAAAATGGATTCTCGGCTGTACATCCACACCACGTTCATCAGCAACGAGATCCGGCTGGAAACATTTTTCGACCCGCGATGGCGTAAGCGCATGTCCCTGACTCTGAAAAGTAACAAAAACAGGATGGACTACCTCCACATGATAATCGGTCTGTCGATGAAGATCTGCCAGATGCGTAACAGCAGTATCGATCCCATGTTCTTTGTTTACGTCAACCCTTTCAGCGGCAGTCACTCAGAAGGCTGGAGCATGCCCTTTGGAGAACACGGTTACCCCCGCTGGGAGAAAGTCCGCCTGCAGAACTCCCAGTGCTTCAACTGGACTCTGCTGCTGGGGAACCGCTGGAAGACCTTCTTTGAGACGGTGCACATCTACCTGCGGAGCCGTGCTAAGGTCCCCACCGGCCTACGCAACGACACGGGACAGGGGCCTGTGGATCTGGCGGACCCGAACAAACGGCAGATCTACATAAAAATATCCGATATTCAAGTTTTCGGTTACAGCCTGCGTTTTAACGCTGACTTGCTCCGCAGTGCGAACCAGTCGTACACACAGGGAAGTCAGTTCTACTCATCCTCATCCGTGATGCTCCTCCTACTGGACATAAGGGATCGGATTAACCGCCTCGCCCCTCCGTCGGCTCCGGGGAAACCCCAACTGGACCTTTTCTCCTGTATGCTGAAACATAGGCTTAAGCTCACCAACAGTGAGATGATTCGAGTCAATCATGCTTTGGACATGTACAGCACAGAAATACTCAAACAGTCAGACCACCTGACTGCTAAACTCTGTTGAAAATGACAAGAGCGAAGAAAAAACACACATCCAACAAAAGGACAATACGAGGGTTTGAATCTTAATTTGTTCTTTTTTTTTTCATTTTTGGACCTTTTCTGCCTTTTGATGTAATATTAACTTTGTAATCATAATTCTTAACAAGAAAAAAAAAAAAGAAAAGCCAGTGATGAAAAGTAATTTCAGGAAGATAAAGAAGATTATTGGATAAACTCCAAGGACTGTATCATATTTGTTCCCAGCATGTCTGTCATTCCCTAAAAGAACTTAAAAGAGATAGAACGACAACGAGAGTGAGTGAGAGAGAGAGAGAGAAGAAAGTTTAATTTATGTACCGGCGAAAAGAGGCCTTGACTTTATCCAAGGGATCAAAGGTTTTATCTGAAACTGCCATTCTTTATTGAGAAAAAAAAGACATAAAAATAAAATAAATTTTTAAAGGAACAATGACGCAAGGGCAGACCAGATATCCTTTATTTCGGGGAATGTTCCGAATATTTCAGACCTTGTAGACAGTTTATTATGGGAGGTGTTTCTACCTTGTCAGCGTTATTAGCCCTAGTGAAGGCGTAATCCACTCCTCATAGACCAACCCACAGAGAATCGGCATCGCTCTTCATAAGTTACCGTGAGAGCGGCGTGGTCTGGACAGTGGGGCAGTGATGGATCGTCATGTCGGATAACAGAAGCCAGCTGTTTATAAATATACATATATATGTGGGTGATTGTGTGTGTGTGCGCGCGCGAGTGTGTTTGTTAGCGTGCACATACCTTTTTGGCTTGATGCTTATCGTCGTTTGTTAATTGAATGTGTTATTTGAGACCGACTCCCGTCCCAGCTGAATTTGGATCGCTTCTTCTTCTTCTTCTTCTTCTTCCCGTGTTTGAAATACTACAAGCTGTTTCTTCCTTTGTTTCTTTTCTTTTCTTTTCCTTTCTTTTTGTTTTTTCTTCTTCCTTTTTTTCACAAGGCAGTACCTCCTGGTGCGTGAGTGCAATATTGTGGTCTGAAGATTTAACAATCAATGCTATTTTGTACAGCTTTGCAAAACGTACATGTTGTGACTGCTGATTTGTGGAGCTTTTTCAGCACCGAGAGCAAAACATTCATTGTTCAGACACATTCGCAAGACAACTTAAAGCCATACACTTCCCTGAGGTAGACATGGAATACACCCATGTTTTATATAGTACTGAACCCACGGCAAAGACTTAAGTGTTCCATTTGTACGTCTTTATGTCTGTAGTCCGGTTCCTCACTTGGTTTCCAATAGGGACAAATTAAAAAATGGCAGAAAATCCATGAGGGAATAAACCTGATGAGAATCTTTTGAATTTAATTGAATTTTGTGACGTCAGTTGAAGAAAGAAGAAGGAAACAGTTTCTGTATTGCAGTGTTAAAAAAAAAAACAAAAAAAAAAACGTTGGCAGTGATTAATATTTTAGTTTTTATGGCCATGTATGAAAACACCTACAATAATGTTACAGAGCTCTGGATCAAAGGTTTTGTAACGCTCCTTTTTTTATAACTTTTTGATTAGGATTTTCCAAGTGGTTGTTTCTGAGAAGCTGCGACGAGTAGTTTTGGTAATTCATAAAATAATAAAAAAAGTATTTAGGTTTCTTAAAAATTAAAAATAACCTAAATGGACATTTGAAAATCCTAATATCACTACTTTTGGAATTTAGTTTAGAATATTATGAAATAAGATAAAGAAATAAACTTAAAGAATTTTAAGGGTACAGTTATAAAGGAGAGGCACAGATTTGTGTGGATCGAGTGAATGTTACATAAAAGAGAAATTACACCCTTTTACAAACGCGCCTCCTACAGTCATTCCCCAAACTATATATAAAAATCAACAATACACAATAAAAAAAAATTAGGAAGAATACGATGGACTTTAGCTAGGTTGAAAATTTAGATTAAAATTTAGATTTTTAGTTTCCAAAATACACAAATATGCAGTACACAAAATGCTGAGAAACACTCAAGGTAGTAACACATACGGAGTTGAGTCACAACTCTAAATAGGTAACGTAATAGTTAAAAAAAAAAAACAGCAACTTTGACACAAATAGTGTTTTGGTCACATTTTATTTTGGGTAAACTGATGCTAAAATGTTGCTTTTTACAGCGTTTTTCTAGGTCTTTTCAATGCCATGCATGTTAGTTAACAAAAAAGGGAACAACCCGAAGCCATACAGCTAGCTTTGCTTTTCTTAAAGGGTTTCAAATGTGATAAAATGCCTCTCGTTACCTGTGCTCTCGTTAACCCTAAGTCCCAACTTGAAATTCACAGGTTTTATCGTTCTCCTCGGTGTGTATTTTGGACAACATTTGTACAAAATTTTAATTTAATAGTGTTGGGTTTTTTTCCCCCTACTTTGTGTGAAAGAATCGACCCATCGCTGGGTATAATGTTGGTTTGCGATATAAGCGTTGGAAGGAACGACGAGACTTTCTTCAGACTCCTGCGTCAGTCCATGAGTTCACGACATTTTCAAAGCAAAATAGATGAATAAATACATGCTTTTATTCATTTCTCTTTCAATTTGAAATTGATATATAGCTAAATAGGCTTTTTGAAAATGTAATAAAAATATCATCATTAAAAAAACTGAATTAAAGTTAAAGGATTTAGACCTTGGTGCGTGAACTAGTGTTCCGTGAGGGCAAAAAAACATCCTTGAGAAGATTCTACGGCTTGATTAAATCTGTACCTCTCGCAAATCCTAAAAGTTAAAGAAAAAAGCGTTTTGATTTCTTCCTAAAGTCCTTTAAAAGCACACAGTGAAAGGGTAAAACACCACCCAGCTTAAATATCCAACCATTCAAAATGGCCTCCAGAAGAAGAGTGAGGCAGGAAGTGAATTCTCACTTCTCCATAGGTCTGGCAGAAAACATCAGGCCAGAAAGACCAAATTACTTCAGATGGTGCCGTGTCTAGACGGCAACCATTTTGAAAACGTGTCCTGTGGCTGTGGAAGAGACGCTTCTGAAAGTCTTAATCCAAATCTGACTCCAACAATCAAAGGAAAACATCTAAAGAGATGTGAAAGCGACTGTGATTGGTTCAAGAACCGTCCAGTACTGAAACCTGTGAGAACAGTGGTGACGTGTTGTACTTCACAGTGGGGCTTCGCGCTACGAGCTATAGTATAGCCCGTAGTATATATAAGGTTTTCCAAGTTACTTTCCTGTCAGTTAACAGGAATGTAACTGTTCGTTAAAAAATGTTTATAGAAAAAATGTGTCCCATAGTTAAAGCAAAATGTATTCATATGAAACCCTTTGTTTCATGTCTTTGGACGGACAGAGTCTGAACCCACTTTATGACAAAGAAAAAAAACACTGTTTGACTGCCCAGAGCAGTGTCTTTTCCACAGTGAACACTTGGCTTCAGAAAGGGTCCATAAATTCCAGGTTGACTCGGCCAAAGTTCAAAACCCCTGGTCTTAAACATCTTTACACTGACCTGATAAAGTCAGTTCCCCTCAAACCTGATGGAGCGTTTGACGACAAAGTAAATGGAACGGCGCCGACTCTAGGACTGAGACGCTGATCCGACAGGGCTCAAACTCACCGTTCCTGGCAGTTCTGAGTTTTGAAACAAAGATATTTATTTTATGTTTTAAAACAATGAATATAAAAGTTTGAAAAAATAAAATCCAACAAAGTTAGTACCACCAGTACCACTAAGAAAGGGAATTAGGGATTTGAACACAAAATGAAGTCACTGTAGCTAAAGAAGTCGCTAACTTTACTGCATTCAAACGTTGTATCCTTGGATTCACAGTATGTTGAAAGTATTCTCAGTACTTACCAATATCAGATTCAAACGTTGTATCCTTGGATTCACAATATGTTGAAAGTATTCTCAGTACTTCTTAAAACCAATATCAACACAATTTCGACAAAATAAAACATTTTCTGATGTGATGTAGGTTTGGCATATTTTTGCTAATTCGCTAACAGCATATGAGCAGGTTCTCTGCTAGCATAACTAGCAGAGGACACCTTTATGCTTTACTTCTCGATTAAATATTACAACAAAATACCCCTGAAACATAATTTGTACTTTTACAGTGCTTTTAGGATGCGGACAGTCGTCACATGACTGCTATGGTTGGGGATGTGCAGGGATATCAGTGTTTTACTCACGTTAGCGCTAAGCTAATTGTCAGCTGCTGTCCATTTACTATCATAGATATTGGCATGGAATTGTTTTGTTGGAACTTCGAGTACAGTAGACACCAGTTACTGCAAAATACCATAATACAGAATGATTTTTTTTAAAAACCAATAATGTTATCACTCATCAGTTCTACAATAGAAGACACAGGAAATTATTGCTTCTGTATCATTCTCATACCAGGAGCATTTCCTTAAAAATCCATTCAAGTGTTGAAAGCTAATTTTAACATATTAGAATAGGCTACAGGTCAAAACAAGTGACTGAAGACCTGGAGTATTAACTACGATTACTGAAAAATCCATCCAAACTTTTTATTATTATTATTATTATTATTATTATTATTATTATTATTATTATTAAAGTGCCTGTTATCAAACCCTTTAACTTATTTCAAAGCCTGACAAAACGTTGAGTTGTTGCAGTGTTTCAGAGAGGAAGGTGAGAAATCACACCCTCAGACCCAAACACGCGTCTTCTCCTGAACCAAGAGCTCGTGTACAGAAGAACTAACTGACAGGAACCAAGAATGTCTCTCAGAGAAGGTGTTTTATCCCCTGTTGTACAATATTGTTGTAAATACTAACTCCGTTACGGTAACACGGTTCCGCTACAGTAACGATATTACCGTAAGATATATTTAAAAAAAACGAACAAAAAAAAAAACAAAAAAAACAATGATCAAAGGGAATAGAAAAAGAACTTCAAAGCAGCCCTCCATTTGAGTACATTAGCACAACCGCAGGACACGCGCGCCTCATGTATCTATAGATTCATGACAATGTTTGACTGTTTTTTATATCGTCTACTCCACACCCACTGTATTTTCCTTTTGAGCCAGTTGCAAGGTCCATAAAACAAGCACATGTACTCGTACCACGTTATGCTACCACGGTGTTGCTTACATGTATCCATGACTGTGTCTGAATATTTTTACACCTTATATCTTGCCTATGTGCTTTTTGCCGTTCTGTTCTGGTCATTATATTGGCTTTCTTCAAATGAATGTTTCATATAATAATCTATTTCTCATTAAAAGGCTATATTTAATAAGAAGAGCACGACTTGTTTGTACATTTTCAGTAGTACAGTGAGTAGTACACCTTAGAGACCACGCAGTTTAATGTGTTTTTTTCTTTGAAAGATGATACTTCAATCTACAACAGTCATTTCTTTAGGGATTGGGTAAAAGTAAAACATAGAACCAGGCCACATAGATAGTGTTTACACGATTACTGTTTATCCATTTAAATGCATTACACTACATTTTACATTTATCCATTTTTAGCAGGTGCTTTTTTCCAAAGACAAGAGGAGGATTAACTATCCAGCAGGTGGTTCCTCTGGGAATCGAACTCAGGACTCTGCTTCCGAGGCAGGCGTGCTAACACTACAGGAATTGCAGCACAATGTCCACAGGGAGTTGAAGTTTTTCAGAGGTAAAGAAAACCAACGTCCACAGGGAGAAGAAAACCAAATTAAAGAAAAATGGAAAAGTTATATTTAATTATAAAACATACATAAATAATATTTCCGATGATGTCCAATTTCCCATTTTGATATCAACCGTTTGTGTTAAAGGCATAGGCATTCACTTTCACTTCAAAACTTTTTAGGTCACATCATCTGGCGAAACCACGTTGTAAAAAATTATAAGATTTATTTTTTAAATTTTATTTATAAAAATAAACAAATCACAGCCGATTCTTTGTACAGTTTAGTACAGTATTAGTTTTAGGAAAAGTAAAGTATTTATAAAAATGTTCATGATCCCAGACTGAGCTTCTCACTAGTTCTTCGTCAAATACACGTCCTCGTCTTCTACCGCATGACTAGATTATTTCAGATTAGCCAGTAGCCAATGGTAAATATTATTCACTAATACCGATACACATGGTGAACACAGTACTCATATACAGTAGGCTTTGGCATCAAACAATAACTGATTGTCATGATGGTCCCGGTTGGGGGGGTGGGGAGGGGGTGGGGGGCAAGAAAACATTCCTCACTCCATTAAACCAACACCAGCAGACAGGACTGTTGACAGAAGGCTGCCTGTGAATCTGTGAAATCAAGCCGTTGATGCCAAATTCTTACCTTCCATCTGTTTGTCTCAGCAGAGATAGAGACTCGTCAATTTTAGCTGATTTTCTGACCACTGGAAAAATCAGATTTCTGTGTTTGAATGACAGTCGATGGACTGCAGGGCCCAGGGTTTGACGTTTTTACAACTTCAATTGTTTTTTCTCTAAAGTAACAAAAAAAAAAATCCATCCCTACGATGCCTCCTAAACGCTCTGATCATGTTCTCAGAGGCCCAATCGAAGACGCCGACACAGATGACAGTAAACAAACCTTATTTATTTATTTATTTTACAATAATGTGCGCTCCTGCGCTGTTCCCGTTCCCGTCATATACGGTCGGTCCGTGGCTGCGTCGCCACTTCCGTGCTCTACCGAGCGCTAACCTCCGCCGCGCCCCCACAATGTGTATTTTATTTTTTGAATTATAAAACTCTACTGTGCATATAATTGTGTGGGAAAGGGTAATACAGTCTATGGAGGGTTGATAACAGTGTGGTTGAGGTTCGTAAAGGGAAAATATATACACAAATAATATAAATAATATACCTCGCGGATTTTCCCTTTTTCGCGGTGGGTCTTGGAACGCGATAGAACTACCGCGATAGGAGAGGGAACACTGTATTTCAGTGGTACAGTTAAAATAATTATTGAATATCAGTTGAAGATTGTGTGGATTTAATTAATTTATAAGTGTAATGATATTTTTGACCACACGTTCGACTTGGTGTTTATTATCGGAGATGATGCGGTCGATGGAAAATGCTGTCTCAGGTATTTATGCGCATGTAAGCCGACCCTCCCGATTTGATCTTTATTTTTTTTTTGGTGTTTTAAATTCGGCTTTTATGCGAGTATATACGGTACTATTAATCGAAATAAATGTTCCAAGTGGAAAATTTTCAAAGATGAATGGACTGAAAACGCTGCATTCATTCAGCCTCCAATGAGCAAAAACAACAAGAGCCAACCTTTGAAAAACAATAGATAATACTTTTTGACTCAGGAAGATGAGACCCCCTAGTGGAAGGAAAAGGGGAAGTGCAGGGAAAAGGGGAGGAGTTAAGAAGACAGGTGGAGAGAGTTGGGCAATCAAAATGGCGGCAAATACAAGCGGCAGGAACAGGTGGACGAGGGAGCGTGGACACGAGTACGCGGGAAATGGACAACCTGAGGACAGATGAGAGGTGAGACACAAGAACCAGTCGAAAAATACAAACAGACTAAGGTTAAAATAATTTGTTCCGAAATAAAAACACTTCCATTCAGAATGAGAGGATGTCCAGCTGTGTGTTTAGCTCAGACCAGCAGAAACCACAACAAACCGGCTCAACCTGCCTGCTCTCAGTTGTCACAGCAGTTATGGAGGAGATTTTGATTTTTTGTAGTGTTTGTTCACTTGATTGTGAACAGTTGATTATATTGTTGCACGTCCTTGTACAATGTTACAATTCCCAGGATTCATAGCTAATCACTGTTCAGATTTTCAGAAGGTATAATTTAATCCAAAAATGTTCAGCCCAGCGTGTACGTGACAACCGTAGGTGGAGACCTGAACAGCAGGTGGCACCAGGACTGGATCTAGAACATGCAGGTGTGAATGAGCTGCTAAGAGCTGCAGAGCAGAACCAGGACAAGTCTGTGGTTCTGAAGATGATGTATTTGTAGTCGTTCTGCGTTAGATGGTGGGACATTGAAAAAACATTTTAGAGAAACCAATTATAAACCACAAATGAACCAACAAACGCCAAGAAGTAAAAACAGTTCTGAAACAACCTTACAACCAAGACCTACCATTGAAAATGTTATTTTTTTTTTTTCAATTCAGATCATTTCCATATTTTTTCTCCATATTCTTATAGAGAGATACTTGAATCATTTAACTTTCCTTGAACAGGTAGATAATTGATTGAGGAACTTAATGTAAACACATTTCCTGGTACTTACTCTGACTGTACTCCTTAGTCTCACTTGACTGGCGTCTACTCAACCAGGGCCTGTAATCCTGGCCGGGAGTGAACGGAACAGACAGGGAATAAATTAACAGTCGAGGCAGATGAATATTTTTGTCATTATTATAGCAAAATTGCAAAGTAATATAATAAAAATATAATATTTAAATAAAATAAAAAACTCTTTAGTTATTTTGCTCTGTAGTTGTTATTTCTACAGTTTACATCAGGCATGGGCAACCTAAGGCCCGGGGGCTGGACGCAGCCCGTTCAGTTTTTTAATCCGGCCCACCTTACTTCTCCAATATTATATAATTTATTTAAACTGTCATTATACTTCTGCTTTTCCCCTGCAATGCCCATGGTTCCCCAAAAGATGGCGTAGAAAATGATAAAAGCATTTTAGCATTTTAGCCTTTATGCATGACTTTTACATGTCATTTATCTTAGCTCACCAGTTAGCTTAGCTATGGCTCAGAATTGTCCCTGTGTTTAGATGAAGTGTTGGGGCGCAGACCTACGTGTCCCAGTGTGGAGAGGTTTGAAAAATCCAGTATTTGCGTCGATCAGAATGAGGACGGTGGAGACCCCGCTTCTTTGTACCGTGCTGGAGAAGCTACTTCGGCTATTCAGTGTGCTACAGCTAACTGTCGCTGCCTTGTTGTGTATGTTTACAGTTTGCGAGGTTTGTAAGCTCGCTCTGTGTGTTCTTTTAAGGTTTTCTCAACTTCTGCTACAATTCTTTGCTGGTGTTGGTATGTTAGTGTGGTGGGCACAGCGCCACCTACAGACCTGGCATATGTACTACAAGGACTGGAGTCAAATTCAGTTTAAATGCTGAATTTGTTTGCACTACATCCATGAAAACAATACATAGATTTGCAGGGGTAAAATATTGAATCTTTTTTTTTTTTTATGTCAGATAAGTGAACCTTATTTAAAAGTCACAGTTTAACCG
>NC_024320.1:23339206-23355595 GCF_000523025.1 Cynoglossus semilaevis | reverse complement strand
AACAGATCATGAGAAAAATGCTCACTTGTTAGTCTATTCTCAGGCCTCGCAAGGAATTAGACACAACCTGGCAGGTAGCTCTCCTGATAATTGAAGACACCACACGGTAAACACCTCAAGGCTGTTGTTATTCTGGAATCTTGTTAACAGCTGTGGATGACAGAAATGTGCAAGTGCTGATGTTAAGGGCATTCTGCAGAACAAATGTTGTGACAAGACGCCCCGAAAAATGACACCAAAAACCAATTTTGGGTGAAAAATGTTGTAACATGGCTCACGGCGAAGAGGAACAAAAGGCCACAACAGCCGAAACAGTCGTTTGCATGTGGTGAAAACCTGATTTGATTAGACAATTTGTCATGATTGGATATTCAGAGGTTACATTAGTGTTTTATTTATGCTGGCCCCGAGGTGCACAAGCAGAATTACAAATCGGTTAAAGGATTGGAAAATGGTTTGTCAACGAAGCCTTTCTAAATACAGAAGAACACGGAGTAAATCACAGAACCTACAAAAAAAAAAAAACCCACCTGAATGAAAAACCTGGAAATATTTACAGTCAAACTAAATCTAACACAAAGTGCAGCGACTGCTGGTACAATCGCTGCCTGACATTCTTACGTACATAAAATCATTGCGCTGTATCGTTGTGATATTTATGTCTTTTGTCTCAAAGGTCACATTTTAAACCTTGCAGATCAAGGCATGAGATTTCAAACTGAGTTGTGACTTTTTGAAAAATGGTAAGAATTCACGTAAGTTCCGAGGTCACAGACTTTTTATTTAAATTATGACATAATATATAAAAGGAAAAAAAACCTGCATCATCTCAACTCAATCACTCCATTGAGCAAAATATAAAAAACACACAAAAGACCCACACTTCCTCGAATTGAAATACTAGAGCCTGATAACATGTATATTTTTATCTGTACAAACTGCTGTATGAGTTGCTGCCACCTAGTGACTGGAGGCTTGTTATCATTAAAGCATGACAGCAGTGGTACATTAATGTCCAGTGTGCCATGTTCTATTGGAAGNCGTGGTGATTCAGAGTCCAGATATCAACCTGGAACATTCATTTCAGTTGGTTCACATGCCATATGTTCCAATCAGATTTAGTGGTCGATCTGAGGGACCTGACGTGAGCGAGACGGCCGGGGCCTCAGTGGGAACAATAACAGCAGCAGAGATGATGGCGTTTGAAACCTTACTTTTATTGGAAGAAAACTGGGTCTGTGTTTTAAATGAGACTCTCTGCAGTTTAATCCACTGAGAGCTGATTGGTTGGTTTAAGAAATAAACGCATTTTTCAGTGCTCTGCTGCAGGGTGTCGGTACAAATTCATGCGCTGCCCTTGAAAATTTTAACATTTTCTTTTAGCCCTCTACCCATTCTTTACTCTTGTTCAGGGACTGACAAGAAGCATGTGTGTGTTTTTTTCCCATGGAAATGTTTGATTTGAATTAATTAATTAATTTGTTTCCCATGGAAATGTTTGATTTGAATTTTTAAAGTATATGTCAGGTGTAATATAATGATAAAGAAGTATCTTATAGTAATGTGTGTTATTTAAGACATTACAATACATTTAGCAGATGCTTTTATTCAAACCAACTTAAAATTTAAGTCAGTCAATCAAGCTACAATAACCAAACAAAATACAATAATAAATACATAATAGTAATAAATAATAAACAGAAAAATGCAGTTGTAGTCATCACCAAACAAAATACAATAATAAATAAATGATAGTAATAAATAATAAACAGAAAAATACAGTTATAGTAGCTCATAGAGTAAGAAGAACAGTATGTTATAAAAATATGTCATAAGAATATAATTGAGTCCTTTACTCATCCCACAACGGGGAAATCTACAGTGTGAGTCTTTGCAACCAACACAGGCTGCCACAGGAGGCGCTATTAGGGATAAATTGTAGAAGTAATAATATAAGAAAAACAGAAATATTTTTGGATTATCAGTATCTGATGAATCAAACTGGTTGCACATGTGCTTCGTGCACCGAAGTCCAGCTGGGCTAGTTAATAACACAGGACCAGCGTTTTCGCTGCCCTACTTTTAATGCTTGATTGACAGAATGGGGCAATTTATTTACATATTGATGACCGACAGCTTCACCTTTACCACCGCGCTCCATCGCAGGAAGCTGCTGACGGCTTGTTTTGTCTCTGAGGCCTTTCTGAGAAGCAGCGACTAACGCGCTCATCCTCTGTGAACACTAACAAACCAGCGCTGCAGTCTGCTTGATCCAGACAGGCACTGGAGAGATTGATGGCTGAGACTTGAAAGCTGTATTTCAGAAAGTGCCGACTCTCCCTCGACGATATTCTATAAACTGCTTCCTCTTCCTCCCACTCCATCTGTCTCTGTCATGAGGGAGACATGCGTGTGCGCATACAAACACTGACAACACACACACATACACACACACACTACCAGCACCTTATTTCTCCCACTTCTTAGGGATTTCAGAATAGAGGAACACTGTGTTGACATATTCACATGCTGCCATTTGTCAGTTTTAGCACGGGTGGGGTCACACAGGCAAGAATACTCTATCCTTGTTTTTATCTGTTGGAGTGGGGTTGGGGGGGGGGGCTGGGCTACTTTTAACAGAGACTTGTTCTTTTATTAGGGACACGTTCCTCCTGGGCGTTTAGAGGAGTTCTAGGAGCTAAACGGCCAATTAACCTCACCTGGCCCAGGCACATTTTTACAAATTTAAAAGGTTTCCCAATGGCAAAAGGTAATTAATTAATTTGATGGGATACCGTGCTCATTTCATTGTTGGAAGGTCTGAAGTTCATTACTTCTGCTTATTTTGTCTTCTATCAGGTGAAACGTCAGGAAAAAAAAACAAATGACGATTTGTAGGACGAGTCATTAATCTGGGCTGGTCCGGCGAAAGATGGGTTGAAAATATGTCCTTTTGCTGCTGTATGGAACAGTGTCACAAATATTTACGCACGTTAGAATCTTCCATATTCATGTGTTTCATGTGTTTTGCTTTCTCCCAAAATAGAAATACAGTGGAACCTCGAGATACGAGATCTTACGTATTTATTTCTTTTTTCCTTTAGGATGGTACATACTGCGATCATGCATGTATGCTCCATCACTCACGTGGCCATCACACTCATCTTTATTGACTCACCACCATCCTTACCACTCACTCTCTTCGGACTCATCACTATTATAAAGAATAATGCACATAGATAACGCTACGTACAAAAACAATGCTTACAGAAGTCGTGGGCTGCTCCGAGTGCTAGGCCACCTAGCGTTGGTGTCTGTAAGCGTGCTCGTATCTCAAAATACTCGTACTCAAAATACTCGAAATGTTGAGACGCTTGTATCACGAGGTTCCACTGTACATAGAGTTGTACTTGATTATTATTTTTTTCTTTCAACAAATGCCTTAATCTCCAGCTGATTCACGTGAGAATTTCGGATGATTACATGTTTGTCTGTTTGTCTCCTCAGCCCTCAACCTCTCCAAAATCAGTCAATTTCCCCAGTTCCTTCTCACTGCAGTGAAGCCATTCACTTTCAGAGAAAAAAAACAAACAAAAAAACTATACTGTGTTGGAAATTCTGTCTTTTTCTTTTACTGCAGACATTTCTCTGCCAACAGGACATTTACTCCGTACAACCGTAGTCCTTTTACTATACTGTCCATCAACCTTCACTGTACGCTACCATTAGCCCTGCTCTACTTTCATACCTCACCGTTCAATACGTTATCATAGAAAATGTTACTTTGAGCTGCAACGTTGATATTCAGTTTGGCTCAGAAAGCCCGTCTGTTACGTGGTTTAAATAACCACAAACTAAACATATGACACTTAACAGTATTGTTATTCAAAGAAATAAATGTGATTCCAAATCCTTCAGTATACGGTGAGCATCTACAGTCAGTCTTCAGTTCACACTCAGCCAAGCAGAAAATCCACTCTCCTGTTTTTCCCAAAATTAAATTGAAAATTGCTCCGCAATGTTTTCATCAGCCACTTCACACTGTTGCAGTTATTAAAGCCGGTGATGAGACGTACAGTAAATGTCTCTGGGAATTTTTCCGTTACCTCCACAACATAGTTAAGGAGCCAGTCGCCTAGCAACCCCGACCATGTGCATTTGTTTTGGTGTTATGTCTTTAGGTTTTGCTGCATTATTTATTCGCTTCTCTTGGTTTCATTTTAAATGACACAGGAACCAGAACGGCTGCAGCGACCTCATCACCTGCAGATAATTAGACGGGAGTCGAGCGAGTCGGCACGAGAGGAGGACGATTTCTCAGGTACGTGAGCGTCAAGCTGGTTTTTCTTCACTCTAAATAGAACTAAACACAGAAAAGTAAAATGTAACAAATTAGAGTCAGTTCCTCAGCATTTGCTACAGTTGTCTTTCTGTGGCGGTAATTCCTGGTCCCAAACACCTGGTACTAATGCAGGTGATGTTACTGGTACACAGCAGGCATAGGCAAACTTTTTGACTCGTGGGCCACAATTGTCCTAAAATTGAACATGGGGGGAGCGAGTCAGGAGCAGATAGATGGAGTGTTCGTGTGAACTAAGATAAATGACATGTAAAAGTCATGCATAAAGGCTAAAATGCTTTTATCATTTTCTACACCATCTATTGGGGAAATGTGGGTATTGCAGGAAAAAAGTTAGAAGTATAATTATAATATAAATAAATTATGTAATCTGGAAAAGTTTGGCGGGCCGGATTAAAAAGCTAAACGGGCTGCATCCGGGCCCCGGGCCGTAGTTTGCCCATGCCTGTTACATAGTGCAAAGAACCTGATTGGCTGGATTTTGGATTCAAAGTTTGCTCCGATGTGTAACTGTTGCACACTCTGGAGAGGGAAACTGGGAAATGCAACAGAGGCAACAGAAAAGCCTGCTGGCTGCCACCTCATGGGCAAACCACTTCTCCATCTGCCGCCAAAATTGAGCAGGTCTGCTTTGTGACGGTTCCTCGTGAAGCAGCCTGGAATCAGTAGTGCTGCAAATCAAAGGCCGGATGATTAATATGCTGTTTGTGTTGCCGTACACTGTAATATTATGATGTTTGTTATTCCATAGAAAATTGGTATTCTGCCGTTAATTCAGGCCGTTGTCGGCATTTAGGAATTCGATTTGTTTGTGACGGCAGTTTCACGTTCAGTTTTCACTTTACGCTTTATTTCTTCATTTCTTTTTTTTTTCTAACTAATAAACACATATTTCCCTACTTAATAGCAAACCAAATTAATCTGTATATTCCAGGTCATGGCTTAGGAAAATGAGTTCACACTAATTTTGCTAACCTTTAAAAAATTAATACATTCTTTAAACTTTGGTTTTAAGTCTTAAAATTGTCGTTCCCCTCTGGCAAAAGGAGCACTTTATTCGTTCCAGTTTTAAATCCAGAGGTGAAACTGGTGAGATGAACAAACACACCAGACACCACACAAGTTTTTCAGCAACTTTCATTGTGATAATTGAAGGAGCACCAGGTGGAGAATTCTGCTGCTAATTGTCTAATATATTTAGAGCTGGAAAAAACACGACAATTTACATTTACTGTTCAAAACACTGTTTTTTTTTTTTGTGAGAACACAAAAAATGTGAGAACTTTTACTTGTTTCTCTGCTCACAGGTGTTAATACACAACACACTGTATTATTCACTATTGTCATTTAATGGTTTGCACTAAATGTCATTTAGTGCAAACCAACAAACCAGACCTGAAACACTTACTGCAGCTTTTTAATTGGTTTAATTATCAGTGTTTTCTTTTTTTTTTCTGCAGTCACACATTAAAAGCAAAACAAAAAAAATACAACTACACTCTCCAGTTTTTACCCTCCTCTCACCCTCCCATCCCCCAGAAAAGGAACGCAGAACCCACTTTTAGGTGAAATGAGTCAGACACAGCCCATGTAGAGAGAACAACACCTCAAAATTGTCAGACCGCTCATGTCTCCAGCTGAGGAGAAGAAATACTCTGACATCTTCGGAGTGCTCGGGGCTAACAGTGCTAGCTGGGTTGAAGGTTCCGTATTCCCTGTGGTGAAGGATCTATTGTTGGTGCCTCCCAGAAATGGAGGATTGACGCAGTTCATAGTATAAACCGTCTTACTCACATCTGCCAGTGATTGGCCTCACACTTCCTCCTGCCACTCACTGGGGCATGTGGATTAGAACACTAAGGCTGCAGTCACCCCTCCATATTCACCCACTGGCAACCTGGCAGCCCTCGGGGCCACTGCTGATGAACCGCATGGACATCATCATCGGAGCAGCAGGACAGATTGACATGTCACCCTGTAAGATCCCCACCTCCGCCCCCCCCACTGCAGAATTATTGGAGGAAAAACAGATAAAGATCCACACACACATTAGACAGCTATGCAAATATTGGGCCGATAATATTGGTCGGCTGACATTATCAGACATCCCTATGGAAAATACTCACAGCCAGGTTTTCTTCTTGTTGATAGAATTTCAATTGAAACGAAAACAAATCTTTCTGTATTAAATAATGTCTTTAAACACTTTGGCACTGCCGTCACATGACCTTATATCAATAAAAAAAAAGATAAAAAAAATAAAACATTCTACTGAACAGATAGTTATTATTATTATTATTAACTGAGAAGAGACTTTAGCATTTAGTGCTAAGATGTGTCTTCAATTGTTTCGTTAAATTGCTTGTCCCATAATCGAACCTCCTCCAAACTGCTGCCATTGTACATTTACTTATACGAACCAATGATGAGGAAAATGAGACATTAAACTAAAGGAGAAAAACAGAGAATAACCCCTGCAGACAGGTGTGGTGAAAAGCTGCTTCAGAATATCGGGTCGGGGGCATCGGCGCATGATTTTTTTTCCGTACGATTTTTTTTCCGTACGTTTAAACAAGTATTTAAATGAAGTATCTGGACACGTCCCTACTTCCCGCTGTTGTCTGACAGGTAACTTAAGTGTTTTGCGTTGTTACCCAAACTGGATCCCGCAGAAAGGAAATAACGTATCTCTGTCGCAGCTGGTGCACACACCAGTGAAGCAGACCATTAAACGTAAACACCTCCGAAATGGATTGGGAACTGATCCAAGTTTACAAGTACAGATGAGTGTCTGTATGTGACGGGCAATTCACTGCTGCGACTGATGAGTTGATTGAGGAATCCGTGTTAGCCGCTCGAGGACGACGAGGACGGCGAGTGACCTTTCGTCTCCTAACGTGACAACAGTGCAAATGATGAATAGCACAGATTATTTCAACATATTAGTCTTCCCTCTCGTGGCTACCCTCCGTCTGCTGGGTGCTTTGTCTCCCTATGTTTTCCTCTCTGCTTCGCTATGCTCGCCATCTATCTCCACGTTTTTAATCCTTTGCTCTGCTCTTCCTATCTGTGCATCCAACCCTTTCCCAGTCTGTTTTGATCCAATTCTTAACAGCTGTGTGCACTTCTGTAAGTAAGAGTGAATCACCCAGGGGACTCTCATCAAAGGGCTGCCAGGAAGACAAAGAGGCTGGGCAGCCCCCGTGCTAACTGCCAATGTCCTTAAAGGCGACTTGCTGGCAATGCCACCTTTGATCAGTCCACCATGACTGAATTCCCCACAGCAGTGGGACTCTCAGGCAGTGTTGTGTGTCATACTGTCAGACCTAAACTAATGCTGTAGGTTTTCAGCAGCCTAATATCCAAAACACCTTGTGCCCGTCACATTTTTATTTTATTTTATTTATTTTTTTTGTGCTAATGCTCTGGTACCGTCGGGTTTTAGCGTGAAGAGATATAATAGAATAATTCTTTTTTGTATGGAGAAAATGTGAACTAGAACTACCATGAGCTTAAACTAAGTTTGGTTTCATTGATCTAATCTTAGATTTAAAGAAGCATTTAATTTTCACCATGAACCACACACTTGTGTCAGGGAATGCCCAGAGGAGGGAGCCCTCCTATATGCAGAATACTATTATTTGTTTGATACAAATGGCAAGGCCAGACCAGAATATAAGCTACCTGCTGTCAAAGAACAAGGACAAGGGCAGCCTTAAAGAGATGTGCCAGTGCAGTGTCAGTCAAGCTGTGCACCAGCCTCACTGCCATCCCTCCCTTTTCTCTCCTACCCACAACTTCCTTCATGTTGCCCTGCCCCACAGAGGACGAGTGGAGGGTGGGAACGGAGCTCAGTCCCTCCCCTCCATCTGGTGCAACACGCCTCTGTCAAGATGTCACCCTGCACATTGTAATAAAGGATGTCATCAAGGTTACTGCAGGCGGGAATGCTGCCTGCTGCCCATCCATCCATCCATCCATCCTTCCTTCCTTCCTTCCTTCCTTCCTTCCTTCCTCCATCCATCTGTCTTTCTGATCGACCGGTCTTAGTCATCTAATCTAGATGTCAATTAATCAATTGCCACGTAAATTATTTCCTCACTTCATTCTTAGCATGTTTTTCATGAAGAAAACAACCATGTTTTCAGGATACTGTAGGTGCACTGGAAATAACCAGTATTAAAATCAGTTTACGACACAAATCAAATCCCACTTTCTTTGGATTTGTAATAGATTTAGACAATTAATCATGGTCAAAAACAAAATTCCCAATTATAACAACCAAAACTTTTGTATATTTCTGGAACAGAAGGATCAATTATCCTTGTGCAATTATAAAGTAACAGAAAAATAATTATAGTCTCTCTCTCTATGCGTCTCCACAGTGGCAATTCATTTGGCTATTGTGTCCTGAGGTGCTTCAGTGAAACAAAAACTTTCTCACAAAGAGGATTGATAAGTGGATAAACTGTGAATAAAATTATTATTTTGTTAAAAGTCAGTAAAAAAATGTAAAAAGGTAATTGTGGCTCCTAAAGTTCAAAATATCCTCTACCACACAAACTGAAGAGTTTCATTGGTTCTATTGAACCTGTGTGTGTCGTAATGATCTTTAACTAAACATTAGCTTTGACTCACTCTCTCGTCTGGTTTTTGACCCTTTCACTTGATAAATTGTTGTCTCCTTTGGACGGATCCATAATGTGTTATTAATGATGGCATAATTAAAATGGAGAACTGCTAACGTCACCTCAGTTACTCTACTCTGTCTTTGAAATGCTCAGTGCTCAGATACCTAAAGGCTAACCCCGTTATTATCGTCATTGTCGATCGTCGTAAATCATAAACACTGTGTTAGCCTGTTGTACTTATTAGCTGCATCTCTCACTGTATACTAACAGTTTGAATGGACATGAATATGTGATGTTTTGTTGAGGATAATTCCCCCGTCTGTCTGAACCAGATATCATAAGTAGTTAAGCTCTGATTCCAGCGACATTAATTCAAACAGAGGTGACCGCTATCCCCCGTCTGTCTGAACCAGATATCATGAGTAGTTAAGCTCTGATTCCAGTGACATTAATTCAAACAGAGGTGACTGATAATGTGTGAGGTCGTTGGATGAACATCGTAGGAGGAGCGTACTAACCTTGTAGGAAACTGCTGGGGTTAAACTTACCACCTCTTCAAATCAGTGCATGGGAGTGCAGCCAAAGCTGACAGTGATATAATATTCAGCCTGTACTGCAGTTTTCTCTACTTTCTCTTACTTGTTTGGAGCAACAAATATTTAATTTTGCCAACTACTGTGAGTATTCACAATCCAAAAACATGGTGGTGAATAAATGTGTGTTGTGTCTCATCTCGATGTAATTTCTGCTGCGGCCCTTTGACCACACAAATAAGGATAAAGTAGAGAAAGGGAATAAATAATCTGTTTAGCACCAATCTCAGAATGGGGGCAGGGACGCAGCATGGATCTTTCAGTGCAGTATTATAGAGAATGGCTTCAACATTTGGCCACCTGAAATAATATTGCAGCCTTTGGACTGAATGGCACATGTCTTAAATGCTACTGAAATCATTTGTAGCACATGTAGCATTAGCCACACTCTTAGGTGAAGCGTTGCTTGATTTAAAATAGAGGTGTTTTTTATGAAGGTCCATTTGTTGTCAATACACATTCAGAAAGAATTCAAGTGGGGAAGACGGCGTCACGAGTCTAACAATGACAGCATTTGTAAGATGGATCACATCAACTAGGGTAGAGAAAAACTGGGAAAAAATATTGCTTAAATAGAAGAAAGGTACCAAAAACAAATGAACATTTTATATATTTGCAGGGAGTAGAGTCGACAAAATAAATTTGAATCATATCCATTCTATTTCTCAAACGGCAATTATCGTTTAATGAGCTAAAACTGTTACCATTACCTTCGTCTGTTGTCGTGCCTATTGACCTATCAGATTGGTTGTATGGCTCCAGTCCCCAAGCATTTCAGTATTTGTTTGTTTAGTACACACTCAAAGCCTTTCTTGGACTCCATCCAGGCCATCAGTACGATGGTGTCCCTGGTATCGGGATACTTGGGAAGATTGCCTTCTGGACCGTAGCTGGTGTTTACCTTCCATTTTCAGTGTGTTGGGCCACGTGCCATGACAGTAGTGTCCATGTTTTGCAGGAGCAGGTACTGTAATGGGCCACCCACTTGGACGGGATCACTTCTTTTCCCAACGATCTCTAATGATCAGGGCTGTGTGTCCTTGGGTGAGTCACTCTGTCCCATCCATCAGCAGTTAATCCATTTGTGCTGCCAGAGGCTGATGGAGGGCAGTCAGTTTTTGAAGCTATTGGATGTCAACTGTGTGTTAAGGATTGTGGCTAGCTCGCCTTTTGTACATGTTTTTAATTACTTGAATGTCTGGTTGTTTGATTTATTCAGTTCTACCAAACAAAAGCAAAGGATTATGGGATGAACTTTTTTACCCTTGACCATTTTCAGTATTTACGGGGTCCGTTTTCATGTTCTTATTATTGAAATGAACAATGTATTTTAGATGTTAAAGTGGAGAACACTCTTTTTATCACCTGGTCTCCTGTAACTGGTATTGTACCTCTGCATTGAGGCAGCTTTTAGCATTAACCCTTCTACTCTACTAAGGAGTTTGTACATTGTGGATTTAGTATATTATTAGTATATGATCACTGCTGCTGCCGTGTAGATCATGTCATTAGTCACTTCCGTGGTCTTCCTCAGGTGTCGCATCTTCTAATTGGACCCCCTGCTAGGGGACTTGGTCATGCTAAGCAGACCCTTATACAGAGTCCCTAATTGCTTGTCGACTATATAAACACAAATGATACTAATGGAGTCAGTCATACCTTCTTGTTGCTGCCTGGTTCAAAAAGGTCCTCGCAGGTGACCATGACAACCTGATGATTATTGAGCTTTTGAAGCAAGACCTTCTAGGGTGAGAGCAGGAAACTCACATGGAATTGTTGGAATGCTCCATATATATAACTGTGTATGTATATTTTCGCCATGCCTCCCGTTGCAGAGGGCTCTCCGTGTCACACACATCTAATGTTAAATAATGAGGTCCACCAAGACCCTGAGGTCACAAAGGGTTACTGTCAGATTATAACGAGATAGTCATTAGTCAGTCTAAACACTGACGACTGGCAACAGAGTGTGACTTGTTAGTTACCTGATCGTTTTTGTTGACATTTACTTGATGGTTAAATAGTTGTACTTGATAAACACATTATTAAGTACAATTCCAAACATGTAGATACACTCCAGACCAATTCTGTTTTGCTGCTGTTTGGGGACTGTGAAAGGAAACTTGGCTTCCTTCAAAGGAAAAAAGAAAAGATTACCACGGGTCAGAAGGAAATATTAATGGAGGTGGGAGCGCTCCGTGGCTTTTAAATCCCCGGCCTAATGGACTGTATTGACCGCATTAATAAAACAGGATATGTGTTTCTAATGTCCTCTCTGTGGTGCATTAGGGTTCGCCTGGTCTACGGTTCCATTTGTCTGTGAGGACGGCAGCTGTGTTCAAGCAAAGATCTAAATTCAAAACTCATTTGATCCCTGTAAAAACTGCTTCTATAAAAATGAGACGATCGTATCTCCCTGTCCGTCTTTGAAATTATCTCATTGCAAGAGTATTAATGGTTCAGAGCAGACCAAGAAGTGAAAGAATGTGGGAGGAAATCTAACTTAAAGATGCAATAAAGTATTTATTCATGTACGTGTTCTGTATCTGGAATCAAACTTGTAAATTATTGTCATTATTATAAAAAAGCGAACCTTTTCTTTTTAGTTTGACAAAAGTAAATATGTAAAAATGTAGAAATTAAAAACCTCTCCTTCAGATGTACGTTGATATCTGACTCCACCAAGGTTTAAAGCAGGTTAGCAACACTTAGCACCAGTTACTTAAAATAATGGGACTGGATCATCTTACTGTTACTTTACATTAGACAGTGTAGCAATGGAATAGGTGTTGGTAAAAAAAACCATACCAATGCCTAAATATCCCAGAGATACGGGATGGCCATGAAAATGAATGCTCTGTTCTACAGCTCCCGAAAATATATTTCTGTTTCCCATCATAAATAATGTAGCTTCACAGTAATGGAGTCAAGTATTTACTCTCTGTTTGTCTGTGTTTTTGGACTAGAAATGCTGATGTCAAAGTTGGGAATCTGCTGATGGTCTAAAAACACACAAGAATGGAGGACTCCATAGAACACTACCTCAGCAGTCTTGTGCAGAAGTCTTTAAGGTTTTTTTTTTTTTTTGGGATATCTTTTTACAACTTGCCACTCACGATCTAAAACAAAAAGCAGTGGAAAAGAATTCCTTTAATAACTATAAAAGAAATGATTTCTCTGTGGATTTCTGTACATATTAATATTATTATTATAATTATTGTTGAATAATTGAGTTCCTTATTAGTGCCATTGCGGGACAAATAAGGAACACAATTATTCACTATGAAATTTAGTCTAAGTCTTTGCAACCAACACAGCCTGCCACCGGGGGCACCTTTAAGTTATGGTTGCAACTGGCATGCTGCCACAGGAGGCGCTATTAGGATGTGTGGTTCCTCTGGGAAAAACTGAATTTTGTTATTCATGTATCCCTGTCCTGCTGTTGTTGTTCTGTGTTGTTGTTGGGGTTTTTGTTTTTTGTTTTTACTGACTGACCTTTAGTTAGAAGGCCTAACTAAAGCTGCACAGATTTACTAAACAGTGAACTCCTTCTCTGTTGTTGGATAGAAAATCAGGCTGTCACCAAATTGGTTTTGCATCTAATTTTGTTAGCGTCACTGCCCACCAAGTACACACACTGCTGATACTTGCTTATACTACACTTGTCAACATCGTCATACTCATGTGACAAATCAGTCGTGAAACAGGAGGTATGTCAAAAACGCTGGCTGTCGCCGTAAATGTTTGGTTGACATTTTGAGGGCAGCAAACTTTTGTGAAGCGCTGTATGAAAATGAGCCAAAAGACAGAGAAGAAAGAAGTAAATGTTCTCTTCTTTTTTTTTTTTTTTTTTTTTTTTAAACCTATGCAGGTTCAGGATGAGGAAAACTCTCAGCACACGCAGGAGAAAAAGGCAGCACAGATTCTGAGGTAAGAATTTTAAATAATTCAAACTGCTAGCGTTTTAAACAGCTTCCCTGTTGCAGTGCTAGCTGTTTGTCAGTTACCTGCTGTTCATGGGTGAGTGAAATCCCATATGTTTAGCGATCTGAACATTTGGCTCATGCAGTATGTTGAAGCTGTCGTACGCTGTCATTTGCTGTGACTTTTTGGCGTTTAAATGTAAATATGAAGTATCAATAGTAATCGCTGTAGTAATCGCTGGTACATCCATTATCCAATAAGGTTGTTGTGGAGCGTGCTCAGTTGACCAGGTCCAGTTTGCAGATTGCTGATGTGTTGAATCAACATTGACTGTCATTAGGGATGAAAAGTCTTCTTGCAGTGAACTGGTTCTCCATTGGTCCCAGTGTTTCCAATATTGGGTTGTGTCACAAGAAAGACACTATGGCTGCTGATAATGACGAAGTGATTGATTTGGATACGCTGCAGAGCAACTATGCTAACGCCTCTTGTAGCCCCGTGTTGTTGTTAGCGCCTTCTTGTGGAAACCTGCTGTAAGGATAGTATATTAATAATGCCCATCTGCTATTATTACATTTAAAGGTTTGCCACAGGCTCCTCTATCACAGCTTTGTTATTGAAAAACCTGAGATTGCTGGTGTTTGTTTCTGCCCAGTAATTGGGATTTTTATTTATTTTTGTGTTGAACAAATCTGAATGGAAACAAACCCATTTGTTTACCGACTGTTTCATGATGTAGCCCAATGAGACTGAAGAAGAGAATCAATAAGGAATCGCTAATGTAGTAAAATTGATATTGGAATTAACATGGTTACAGAATACACAGAAGACATGCAGGTGCACTTGAACATTTACACTGAAGTCGTTGAAGTCGTAAGAACTCCTCTGTGCTGTGTTTAAGGCTCTGACATTGTTCCTCTGAGACGATGCGTTTTATGGTATTTTTCACATCTATTATTATATTCTCCCTGTGCAGCAGTTCTCCACTGCCATGCGTTCTGTTTCACTCGCACTCCTCCCTGATCCAGTCACCTGCTCATATTATTTTTCTATAAATGCGCCAACCCTCTGCCAGCAGCTGCTTTGTAGTCAAATAGCTCGATTATAGGAGCAAAGCCTCCAATCTGTAAATGTTTTTAATTTTGTTTTTTTGTTATTTTGCTCTATGATAACCTTGATTCCTCTAATTAAACCGTCCGCACCTACACGTGTTTGTAAAGACACAGGAAACATTAGAAAACATTGACACATCTGAAAGGGTGATGTTGCACACATAAGGAAAAAAGTCCTCACCCCTCTCCTCTCCTGGACAATTTAAACTTTATAAACCAGTCAACCACAGTTTCGGTGTGTTCGGTCCCCTTTCACCCTTGAGCAAGCACCGCAGAGATTCATAGCTTTCCTAATTAAATTTTGCGAACCTGGTGGAGCCCTTGGCAGCCATTATCTGCCAACACGATTTTGATTAACTGGACACCCATTCACCATTTGCTAGAGTTACTGTTGGGGGCTAATAAACAGGAGCCCCTAATTAAAAAAAAAAAAAAAAGAATAACGCAGTGTGTGATGTGTCCAAAGTAATCTACGTCTACCTCAGCGATCAGGGGGGAAAAGAGAAATGTCAAAACTCAAGGTTTTGCAAAAAAAAAAACAAAAACAATGTAATGATAAGAGCAAAATAAAACAGTTTTAGTAAATATATTTTCTGTATGTATATATATTTAATATATAAATATATATAAACATACAGTATATGTCTATGGCATAGGTCTATATATCATGTGTATATATACAGTATTTATGTACATGTATATATTTACATATATATTTTATGTACATGTATGTATATAAACATATGTACATATGTTTATATATATAAATATATGTATTTATATATGTGTGTATATATATGTATATATATTAATACGTATCTGTGTGTGTTTGTATATGTGTAGATGTATACAGAAACCCTAATACAGAATGGCAGCCTTCTGTTGTTTTGGTTTAGGTTTGTGCGTTTGTTTATATTTTTATTTTATGTTTGTGTATATTTGGCAGATGCTAGTCTGTTTGTTGATAATGTTTTCAATAAAGAAATATCTGCAACCTCCGTCCTCCCCTCCCCCCAAAAACAACTAGAATTATCTGATATAAAACTTTGTCCTTGGTTCAGAGAGCATTCTGTTCATGTCTTTGCCGACCGTGTTCAACAACAGTTATTTTCCTAAAGGAGTTCCAAACCCATGTTGTTGCGTCCTTCACGGCTTCTCAGGTTCTAATTCAATACTGACTAATGGCTTAAACTCCACGATTGTTCAGTAGCTGTTCCTGCTGTAGACTCAACCCATAGAAAATCACCCTCACTTTAAATGATGAGGTAATGATGTAATTAATTGTTACAGTTGATGTAAATATTGTCTTTTATTTCCATATTAATGTTTCACCAACATTAGGTTTTGAAAAAAATCCGTCCTCTGGTAAATGCTGCTTCAACACACAAACGTAAAGGCCAGCGTTTCCAGCTACACTTCACCTCTCCTCTAACTTTTCTGCAGTGTCTTGCAGCTATTTCCTAACATTTTCTGAATTTCTTTTGGCTTCAGCTCCTCCTCTGAGTATAAACAGGATTAAAGGCTAGAAAATGGATGGTGGGAAATCGAGTTAAATTTGTTGAATTTGACTCCGAGCACCTTCTTGTCCTTTTGGCAGAAAAGGTTTAAGTGAAGATGAAAACTACAGATGTAAGTTTTATTGCGTTTTTAGGTACTGCACAAAATATGCTGAAAAAAGAACGTGGACACTTTTCTCTGTTTCAGCTGTTGACAGATTTGTTTTCTGGTGATTTTGCAGATTGTAAAGTTTGCAGAAGCAAAAGGTGTGA
>NC_024320.1:23224339-23339178 GCF_000523025.1 Cynoglossus semilaevis | reverse complement strand
CATCTTTGATATTTTCATTTTATATTGAGTCCTACTCAAAATGGACACAAAAAATAGTATCACATATTGTTACTTCATTCATTCAATTACAAAGGACAGAACATCAACATCAGCCTGAAACTGAAACTTCATTCATTCAATTACAAAGGACAGAAAAGCAACATCAGCCTGAAACTGATGTTAGAAATCTAGTATATATATGTATACATGTATATGCATACATATATATAGATGTGTGTGTGTGTATATATATGTGTATATATATATATATACATATGTGTATATATATATATATATATACATATGTATGTATGTATGTATATATATATATATACACATATGTATATATGTATATGTATATTTATATATAAATGTGACGGTGTGTTCTGCAGTGCTTGTGTCAACAGTGACCCTGTTTTTCAGGACATTATTTATTTATATATTTTTCACTGCAAATGTAATCATGTCCCTTCAACAGAGCTACAGTTTTCCTAACAGTTCTCCACAAACAAAAACAAAACATTAAATTCCCGGTGAAGTACAATCAGTGATTAATCTCACAAGCCTCACGCCACCAAATCTTTTTTCAGTTTTTTTTTGGCTTTGCCGCATGTGATTTGTGACTTAATTTTGTTTACTTTACAATGACCTCAGATGAGCACCAGCTGTAAACTACAACACTCCACGTAATAAGGAGAATTGGGCTTTATGGGGCTGTTTCCAAGTCGCAATTTATTTAACCAGAGAAAATATGAGATTCTGTGGCTGAAGACGGATAATCACATAACTCGGCTCATAAAAGGCAGATGCTGTGCCAGAGGAAGGCTAATGTGTACGGTGTGAAGCAGTTGGAGAACATAGGGCCATTCTGGCCGCCGTGGTGGTCATCATCCACTGTGTTTCACCTGTAGTGACACCTGCTGGCTAAGACTTACTGTCCTGCTCTCTGCAGCTACTGCAACATCACGTAGTTTCTGATTTGTAGGAACTGTTTTATTGTGTCACTTATGGGATCACAGACGAATGCCATGTGTTAAAAAAAAAAAGCAGGGGTCAGTGAAATTGTCAACCTCAGCAGTGAGTTATAAGAGAAAAATATCCTTCACTCTGACGTCAAATACTTTAGGTTTGAACATTGTCCACCTGCAGTATCTGTTACTGCAAATGTAATGGTTGTACAGTAGGGGACAAAGATCAGGGTGTTCTGACAGTATATGTTTATATAAGCTGTCAAAACTTTTTTCAATCTGATTAATCCCAGCAAAGTCTTTAATGTAATAAGGATTAATCATGATTTAAATTTTTCCTTCGATTAAAAAAAACACGATAATGCAATGCCTGAGTTTGAATTTTTGTACAGAAAATGCTAATTTGTGGAGTGCCTTTAGTGGAGCATCACAGCAAATAATGTGTTAATTCCACGACAGGTGATATGTAATGAAACATAGATATAGTTTGGGGGGGAGGGAACGCCTATGTGTATTGGTTCATATCAGAATCGGTCGGACTTTAAGTGTTCGGACAATATCGGCATATTTGATATCGGACGTCCCTTGTCGCAATTGAAATGTCTTCTTTCCAACCTTTTGTGAAGCCGTATCATTTATAGTACAGATAGATAGAACAGGTGCAGTTTCTTTTTCCACAACTCCGATTTAAAATGCATGAACGTCACAGTTGACCTTTGAGGGTTCATTTAAAATGTGCTTATTGAGGCACTTTTGACCGCAATTCCTGGTAGAGAATCAATTTCCAAAAAGGTTCGTCGACTGGACCTGTGATATAGAAATAATTCAACGTGGATAAGAATTCGCCATAATTAATGCACAGCCAAAGAAATGGGTTTCTGTGATCTCTGACTCATAAAATCCCCCCAGCAAACACGGCTGCTGGCCCCCGGTACTCACGCCCACTCAGGAAGACTGACATTTACATGTGAAGTTTGCCCTTTGATTTATTTTTTTTTCCCTTCCCATCATGAATCATATACACATTATAGGACTTCCCTGTAGATATTAACTGTAATTATTCAGGGTTTAAACTGCTGAGATTCTCCAGGAATATGTCAGTATTTTTTTTTTTACGCCTACAAAGATGGAGTGTTGACATTCAGTAGTCGCTAATAACTACGTTAAACACATACAGGACTCGGTACTTTGAGTTTCCCTCAAGAAGATGCAGTCAGGAGTGCAGTTAAGAGAGAAGTGACATCAAAAGCCGCCCCCTAAGATACCTGAGTCTTCCCAGCAGTCTGTCAGAATTAAAGACACTTCTTTAAAGAATCTTCTTACTGAGTTTGTTCAAGGCAGGGATCTAATGCCTTTTTCCACAACCCTCCTCCTGTTTCTCATTCATTTTTTTTTTTGCCCCCCAGACGGGAGGTTTGTTTACCCTGGAACACTCTCACGCTTCTTTAAAAACACACAATGGGCCTGCATTATGGTAACTTAGATTTGGAGAAAACAAAAGATTGACCTCATGTGGCGTTTAAAAAAACAAAAAACAAAACATGCCACACTGTAAGATCTTTGTTTACACCAAGCTTTAAAGGAGAAGTTATATTTTCAAACTTTTACAAACAACTTCGACTCTTCTGGATTAATGACGGTCTGGGAAACTACGATCTTCTGCTGACATTTTCTCCGCCCTATTTCACTCCCTTGAACAGACTTTAGTCTTTTCCTCAGATTCATCTAGATTATAGAGCCCGAGCCCACCAGCAGCCGCGGCGCTGGCTAACTCCAATCATCCATATAATTTTGTTTTGACCTGCCACAGGCCACAAAATAATTTGACACAACAGAGCCTTACTTCTTCCCCTGTCTGAGAATATTGTGACCTTTCATTATAAAGCTGCCATGAATCCAGTCCATCACCATAGCTTAGGGATTTGGTAGAGTGGATTGGTTGGAGAAAAGACTGCAGGAAACACTCTTCTTAATGTTGGCACTGGAGCGATGTTTGAAAGAGCTCCCGGACTCTGAAGAGAAGACCTTTTCTCTCAGTTTGATTGATTCAGAAGCCCAGGGCTGTAACTTCTCTTGGAACACAATTTGTCTTATTTCGCTTCTTTTCTGTGTCTAAAGTAACTACACATAGTTTTAACCGTTTGACTTTTGTGCGTTTTCTAACCCAGAGCACTGACCAAATTGAAAATGTGTATAATATAAATGATGTCTAACAAGGCTGTCACAAATTGAAAAGGCAGTCATGCAACCCCTTTATCCCACCCCACGGTGGCGCTGTTAAAACAGCAGAAAACACTAACTTTGAAAAGCAGCAATTACACACATGCACATTCACACATGCACATTCATCAAATCGGCCAGACTGAAACCGCATGCGTGTCAGTTTTGGCCAGCAGGCTGTATGTTTGACACCCCTGGTTTAAACAGTAATGAATGGTTTTACTCTTTTGAGGAGCGGTTGTTATGACAACATCAAGGTCAAACTCAAAACACACCACTGCTGCGAGGAACTGTTGACTTCAGATGGGTCTGGGCTCAGTGTTGGTTTCGTCGAACTATAATCTTCGTAAAAAAGTCAACAGTCTTTGTTTCTGAGACGAAAACCAAACTTAAACTAAACAGGAAGTTCTTTGGGGGGGTGTTGTTAATTAAAATGATAATATCAAGTAGTTTTTCTCCTCTTTTTAAATTTTTTTTTTTTTCTTTATTATAAGTATTTATCCAGGGTGTGATTTCTACATGCAGTAGTTCACTGGTTCAATTCCAACATCTAACCCAAGAAGTTAGTATTGAAAGGTGAAAAGTCCAGATGAATTGACGAGCCAACGGTTTCTTTATCTGTTTAGAAAAAACAAAAATTGGTATTGATAGACAACCCTTGGTTTTTGCGTAAAAATCCAGAACTATACCTTATTTTCTCAAATGTTAATTCAGTTAAGTCTGTAAAGTCGGTTAGAATCGACTCGATAAGTTACACCTGCAACTACGCAAACAAGCTTTAATTTACCAATTACAACATCTCTTCAGTGATAAACCGTAGTAACTTTGAACTATTTCTACAGCTTGACTGCCTCCTCAGGTACTGTAAAATACAAACCAGTCTCCCTCCGTGCACAGAATGCAGCCGAACTCGGTTCCCACAGCATTTGGTGAGTTTTCTTTTTCTGCCAAAGAAACTCCCATGATGCACCTCCCTCAGCAGCTCTCCCCCTTCAGAGCAGCCTTCTGAGCAGTGGTGCTTTGGGAGTCTATACAAGGATACCTTGAGTTGTCAAGAATTTGAAGCGAGCTCCTGCCGACCTGGAGTCTGTTTGCTTGGGAAAATATTTGACTGTTGAATTGTTGTCTGGTTTGACGGAGCCAATATTTCTAAAAAGGTAGGGGATCTCAACTGTTACATAAACCTTCAGGCCAAATAAAATGGGCTGCTCACAGTGTAGCTCTGTGGGGATGATAATAATTTTTCCCAGGAATGATTGTGGAGAAGTGGAGAAGTAATCTAATCAACACAGGAAATGAGTATCAGCCAATCGGAGGCAGAGTAGGGTCAACACTGGATAACACAACCAGACAAACTCGACAATTCTCTGATGTGATAAACAACAGTAGGTGTTAATTAAAACCTATTCATTATAATAGGCAAAAATTCAGAAAAAAAAGTAACTTAACTTAAAAAAAAAAAAAATAACTTAGGGCGTCTAAAATGTTTAAGGAAAATTTTATAAAAAAAAAAACAAAAACCAAAACAAACAAGAAATACAAGATGTTGACTATAACAGATATTTCCGTTACTGCAGATGGAAATATACAAAAAAGTATCTATTTAGAGATGAATTTCTCAAATGGCTCCAATTTAAGTCATTATGAGCTACAAATGGAGGAAAAAAACGACTTTCTTAACTGTTCCTCCTTTTCTAGGGTTTCATTGGCTGCTGGTATCCAATGAGCTGCATCACTGTAGTAGACATAACATTTTTACATTTACATTTTACATATTAATATTTGCATCAATTTTGTAAAAAATCTTTGTAAAAAAAACTGTAAAAAACGTTTGTCAGTTAAATAATGCTGTATCCGTATTGTTAAAAGTGGTTGAAGTAATTTGCACGACATATAACACAGAAAACTGTTTATGTTTGAATTGTAGAGATATATATTTTTTATTTTCCGTTAAGTGACTGGATCAGATTTGACATTGATGACATGCTGACTTTCCCAGTTTTCTCAGCCACTGTTTTCATTAAAGAGATAGTCGCACAAATAGGATTTTCTCCTCGGGTGCGAGAATAATAATCCACATAAGTGGATCAGTGCTGGAAAGTCAGCCTTCTGCTGAGGCGTCCAATCTGAGGACAAAAACAAAGTTGTAAGGGTAAATGTAGAAAAACGTGCTTCATCTGCTGCTCATTTATACCAAGATGTTTCTCTTTCTCCCGAACTGCCAGACAGAACCAGAACCTCCATACAAACAGACAGTGGATGGTTGGACATCATTAATCCCAGAAGTGAAAGCCAGCGAGGCAGAAAAACCAAAAAATCATCACACAAAGTTTACTTGTGGCCATTTCTCTGCTTGGGAATGTATTTTTCTCTCTTTTGCACATTTCTTCGTTTGGTCCTCAGTCCAGAACTTAGTTACATATCTCCAGTAAAACATACAGACAACAACTAGACCACACGACGAATCAGTGAAACAGGCCTTCAGTTTGTATAAAAATGACCAATTATTGACTTTTTCTTCTACCATTTGGCATTTCCCGTACTCAACTTCTACCTTCTGCTCCATTCAGTTCATATTTACAATACAATCTTTACTCTCTTGTTCCTTTTTTTATGAGCTTTATTATATTTTAACAGAAGAGTCAAGTACAATAGCCGCTCGTAGTCACTTTCTCGTTGGCTTGGGTTCCTTTCATGTTCTTCCTCTTTGAATTCTTTTGAACAGTCTTTTCAAAGCACGACGAGTTTTTTGCCTCTGTAATTTTATTATATTCTGAATAAAAAGCCATAAACAGATTTTGGAGATGAGAAGTTAAAACCTTTTCTGAGGCGTGGTGTTCGGATCGCACGGTGGTGAAGTTGGTTAGTGGCTGTGCCTTACAGCAAGAACAACAGTGGTTTGTCTGGGTAGGTTCTCAGTCATCCATGCAATTTGATCAACTCATCAACTGATTCTCAAGTTTCCATACGTACCTGAACTCACCTTGTGTGGCACTTCGCTTGTCATCAATCTGCTCCACTCCCAAAGGTAGCTTGTAGCTAGCTAGCAGAAATAGACATGTTGTGGACAAGAAATAGACAGAAGGAACAGATCAACAGTTTATTATCCTGTAATATACACTACTCAAAAGTTTGTTAAACAAATGTAATAATTATTGAATGGTGAATAAGGATAAGAAAATACATTCTACGGTCATAAGCTAATGTTGCTGGTGGGGGGGGAATAGAAACATTTTCTAATTTTGGACTGTTGTAGCAAAATTGTTGGAAGAAAACCATTGATTTAGTTTTGTGGAAGACTTCAGTGTCTATAAAAAGGTTGTTGTTGTTGTTCTCCATATATTTCTAGTGTCGTGGTACGTGCAGTATATGAAGGATGCCAACTTTCCACTGACAACATTATTCACTTGATCGAAAGTATACTGTCAACTTTTATTTCACCTACGAAAGAAAAACGACACGGCTCAAGTCTCTTCATCTTAGCGTTTAGGATTTCCACACTTTGAGAAGAATCTATGATTCACTCCATAAGGGAAGGGTTTGGAGGGAGGCCATTCTCTGTGCCAGGATGTCAGAGTTGCTAAATTCATTTTTGTAAGTTATGTCCTGTGTGAACTCTTGCTGCCTGTTGTTTGCAGATATTTTTGTTCCGGTGATGATGTTTAATGTTTGCAGTGCTGCAGTGAAAGACAGCTGTATGAGCTGAGAAACAACCAGATGTTTCTCTGATGTAAATTCACAAAGTATTGAGTAATTCCGCAGAGTTGAGCTGGAAGAAAATCGCTTTCATTTAAGGCCAGTGAATTAAACCAGAGCCGTTAATATTGGTTATAAAAATAAATGTTTTTATGTTATATCCAAGTACCGCCGGGAGGTAGTCTGTGTTAGGAACAAATGTCACGGTTTCTTGGTTTTAAGTAAAATGTAAGATGTCTGATTTTAGCTATAGCAGTAAGAATTCACGATTATATTTAAACACAGACATCTGCAGTCGCTACATTAAATCAGTGTAGAAAATAAGGCGTAATATATCCTAATTGTTTACAGCAAATTGAAAGGAAACGCTGATCCACATCCACGCATAACAGCCTTGAATTCAAATTTAGAACATATGAAGTCATTTCTATCAATAAACAGAATCAAAATTTCTTGCAAATAGTTTGTAAACTAAACATGTAACTTTTTGGTAGAAAATGTCTTTCGCTTGCTTTTCTGAGAAATCAAGGTTATTCTAATTAAAGCTGATATTTTTCTGTTAACGCTTAATTAATGTTTTAACGTCCAACGGTTCAGTTCCCAGTCGACACTTTCTCCTCGGTCCCTGAGAGTAAATCAAGATTCTTGGAAAGGGGGGAAAAAAGTGAGAGGAGGTTCCATTTGGTGAGAGCGAGAACTGAAGGCAGCTACATTCACAGCGAGCAAAGTAATGACTGTGGGAAAGAAAAAAAAAAAAGTCACTGTAGTTTTGCAGCTGCACTAGAGTTTAATCACATTTTTCATTTGTGGTAAATCTCTCAAGGACAAAAGCATGATGCATGCTTCACAGTGTAATGACTGCAGAAAGGCCCCGGACGGCTGCGTTTCTGTTATTGCTCTGTAATGTTCACCTGTTCATGGTTTGTCATGGAACTCTTTACACTTCACACCAAAGTCGTGCTTTGACCAGTGTTATAATAACACTGTCCTGTATATTATTTAGTCAAATAAATATGTAAAAAAAAAATTACATATCGGAACAAGTTGAGTCGAATATATTCAGACAATGCAGATGCAGAATGTGAAAGCAAAGAGCAGAGACAGTGAGGCTGAAACAACCATAGGAGGAAAGAATTCTTAAAGTGACTTTGTATCCACTACTGTATATAGTTTTGCTAATTAGTTGTCTGGCAGTCACAGTAACAGTGGGAGTATAATCAGGGGGAAATGGCACATAAAAACAAGTATCATCAGCATAGCTGTGGTAAGTGCTGTCAAAGGATATATATATATATATAAATACAGACATAAATTATATATGCGGGTATATGTTTGTATATATGTACGTTTAATCAATTTTAAATTCGATTAGTCATGATCACGATTAATCACGATTAATTGAGATGAATCAATATCCCTGTATGTGACCAGTTCCTTTTCTTTCTTCTGTATGGCTTGAACAGGGTTAGGGTTAGAGCAACTTTCACTTTGTAGTGTTGGTGGATATTACTAGTTGTTACTGTGAATATTTTTAGTGGATTGTTGAATGGATGAAGAGTTGCTTTCCAGACGTCACTGACGTCGTCTTCCGTCAGTCAGACTGTCAGTCACGGAAGAATCCGGTGCTCGATGTTTAGATGGTGTTTTGAGCTTGAGGCGCTTTCAGTGAAATGAAACCCTTTTTTTCCACAGCGTGTGCACATAGTAGCATTTGTGTTAACTGTGTGTTAGAGCAACTATAAGTAGATGGGCAATGGAAATATTGTCTATACCAGGGGTCACCGACCTATTGGAAACTGAGAGCTACTTCAAGCGTACTTTCTAAGTGGCAGTGGTGGCTTAGTGGTTAAGGAAGCTGACTTTTTATAACATGCCCTACAGGCACCGTTAGATATTCCATAGGGGCTACCAGGTGACCCCCGAGCCCCACCTTGGTGACCTCTGATCTATACAGTGTTTGTCGTTCTGCCCAGGCGTTGGAAATGATTCCTTGGAAAACAAGTCAAAAGTAAAAGACCTCAAATCTTAGATTATCTTCCTGTGCGTTGCTCATTCCACATGATTACTCAAACAATACGAAGAATACAAACTGTTGCGTCTCGGCGGCGTTTACTTGTTGCACTCCAGCATCCAGGGCCTTGTCCCTGTCGTCGGATTCAGCTCCTGGCAGACCTGCCACAGACTCAGGCTCAGGAGATATGCAGCTCTCTGGTTTGCTCCCTTTGAGACAGCTTGATGAATAGACATCTAACTGAGTGGATAAATACTTTGCCCCAAAGGATCCGTTTCACCAGCCTTTCGTGTCTATTTCCCAAAAATACGTTCCCGGCAGATAATTTCAATAAATGCATATTAAAATAGGTCTGGAGACGACACAAACTTGAGCCTGCCAAACACTGAAAAATAAACAATTTGTTCAAATGCTCTTCTTGATTTTTTTCCGTCACACTTCAGCTGTGTATTGATTAATTCTCTAGTGTGGGTACAGAATATTAACAATGCAAAGAAAAGGGCTGAACATTTTAACATTAACTGCTGCTGGTTTACAGACTTATTTCACAGAAAAAGGCATGTGTATCGGCAGCTATTGTTCAGAAATCCTTTGAAAGACTTCCAGCATGGAGTTCATTTACAAGGGTGGCAAAGCATCCTGTGTAATGAGGGTCACCGTAGTGTTCCTCCCACATCACATCCATCTCTTTTGCTGCATTCCGAAATGCACTCTTGCCGCATACATTCCATTACAATATTACAGCACATTTAGCAGAGAGCTTAGGTTATTTCCTCTCATGCTGACAAAAACAATTTCCCTCTCAGCTCTTAATGAGGATTGCAGAGCCTTTCAAATTATGGCTGCTCATAGCTTATCGTGTCTCGGCCTATGTGATATTGATGAGAGGCGAGCGACTGCATTCGTGAAATGAAGGTCCCAAAGTCAGTGCAACAGAATGCACGGCAGTTAGTATTTCTTTCCATGATTTACCGGCTCCATTCAGTGGCAAGTGCTCGCTTTATTGTTTAATTCACGCTCATAATTCAGCGAAAAACATCATCATATACTTTGAATCGCAGTCCGCGCACAAGGTGAAATGGGAGAATGAGTGGGAATTACGGAAGTACAAATGACTGTGATCGTGACAAAAGGACAATATAACAATAAGGATGAGTGTGGGGGGGGGAGTTTAGGGACGGACTGACATTCAATGGAGCGTTAAAATACTTGAACGGTAGCATCCACTTGTCGAAGAGCGTGCTTTAATTTAACCTGATTTAGCTTTCGTCTTTTCAAAAATGGCTGCCAATGACTAGGACAGTTGCTAAGAATACATGCGTTAACCTAGCAAAGCTAACAAAATACTCGCTGGGTATAACTATGCTCCTTTTTTTAAATTTTTTTTATGCAAATCAAACTTCTATTGTTTACATAGCCTTACATGTTGTGCAGTCACTACTACTGTAAAAATTATCATAAAAGAATGAACAGAAAATCCTACAGGAACCTGAAGCTAACACTAGCACTCTTTGCGGTGGTGCTAATGCAGCAGCACGGTAAAATGCATCAGAACAAGCTGTCTCACAACAGTTCCAACTTACACCACTGTCACAGTGGTTACTAGGCAACAGGTATTAAAGGTTTATTTCAAAGTGTATGCTGTAGCTGTAGTTGTGTGAAATCTGCTGATACCAGAAACCATATTTCTTTTATGATAAAGAGTCGCAGTAACACTGCACATAAAAACATAGAAAACAAATCTTTCATATTCTGTAACTTTTTAATGGGGAGTTTCAAAGTTACTGGGTTGGACTGGTATGGATGCCAATTTGTCCTTGGGCAAAGCAGCCGGCCTGGATTTTTTTTTTTTCATGTTAACTGTGTCAGCAAGTTCAAGTAGTCAGAGAGAATAAAAGATGTGTTATGGATGGGGTGCAGGAAATACACACTCTTTATGAATGTGTGGATGTATGGCAGTGAGTTGGTGGTACACTGTAGTGAAGACACCAGCAGTGGAATATATAGAACTATATATATATATATATATATATATATGTATCACCAAACTTTCTAAAAAACATAAATGTTTCATTTAATTACACTGCTTTCCAAATAAGAACGCACAATTTTTCTTCCATTATTTGAATAATTTATATAACAAGTAATAGTTTTATAAATTCTTTATCGATTTTAATTTTAGTTGTTGACATATTTGCTAATTTATTTGATACAAAAAAAATGACACGTTTTATTTAGTGACCACACTGAGTTGTCTTACTACAGGAATTGTAGTACAAACAAATATTGTACTGACTGAACTATTTGTATTTGTTAGGTAAACATATGGACTTGTGTCTGAGCTAAATGATATATTAAGACTCAGGCGTTAAGTTTGTTTAAAAAAAAAAAGAGGACAAAAACACAGGGTAACACGGATATGAAGGACGACAGCGAGACAAACAGACACTTGTGTTTAGACTCTGTGAAAGTGATGCGAGAGACGCCGAGAAAACTTCAGATTCATTCCCGGAGATGTGGCCATTAAACATGACTTAATGTTTGACTCAGTATATCCATCCCTGCTGCACTGACGCTTCAGGACAAGCAGCTACCAAATGATTCCACTCTTATCATCATTTTGTATGAAATGTGTTGAAGCCTTTCTTTAAATTCATTCTCCTTATGTTTATGCCTCCGTGATTCTACCCGGGAAAAACGATGTGTCCTCAACGCACTTTTCATTTGAGCCTAATGATATGAGTAAAATGTGTCTGCAGGGAAAAAAACCCAACACCAACCTGTCTGGGTATTTAAAACCATAATTCAAAGACATAATGGTTTGTCAACTTATTTCCTTTGCGATTCCACCAACATATATTTTGTTTACAGAGTAGATTGTTTGTCATATACTTTTAAATTTGAAACAGGACAAAAAGACAAGCCGGTAGAAAATGGAAAAAGCAGTTTGAAAGAACAGGCTGTTTATATTTCTCTACCTGCACATATGGAATACATACCAAAGTTGAAAAATAAATATTTATATATATGTATACTGTATGCATGTACAGTATATATGTATATTTATGTATATATGCATGCTGTACACATATGTATGTATATATGTATATATACATTGTGTATGATATATGTATATGTATATACAGTATATATATGATAGATATCTGTGTATTAAATATATATGACTTATATTTACATATCCGTACTATATATTCATATATATTTATATATTTTTGTCATTGACAATCTTGCTGTTAGCCCACAGCACTAAAATGGGTTGCTTTTTAAATTGACCTGTTTTCGTTCTTTCATTCACATTCAACGCCCGCATCAACTCCTCAAATCGAAAAATATGAAATAATTAGAAAAAGCTAACAGCGCACAGCGTTCCTCTCATACACTCCTCACTCCTGTGCTCCAGCGCAAGCACTGGTGACATCAGCGGCCAGTTCCAGGAACTCATTAAAGCAGCTCTCCATAAGCTCCTCTTTCTAACTGTTGAATTTTATTTTATTCATCAATTCATCTGTGAGTTTTACCTCGTGGCACCTGACTACAGCACATCAAAGGAGCTGTGAACGCCACATCTGGCCCTCTAGAAAAAAGATGAAAAAGTGCTGCAACCTTAGGCATTACGCTTAGAAGTAATATCTCATGTGGTTAAAGGTACCACGCAATAAAAGGGGCTGCGGGGAGGGAAGAGGTGAGAAGGAGAAGAAATGCTCTCCTCTTTACTCCAAAGTCAGTTATCAGTCACTTTTTACACTGCTTGCTTCGCAGTGTTACATAAAAGTTCCCCCCAAGGTTTCAATTACCATTTTGTGTAGGTGTGGTATGAGCTCCCCTACCTGGAGCGAAGAAATGAGCACGGAGAGAGTGTGTGACTTCTTTCCAGACATAACAAACCGGAATAGAAAGAGGAGGATTTGCTTTGATTGGGAAATATGTGAATAAGACGGTAAAATATGGAATTAAAATAATCTCCTCCGAACACACGGAATACGGCTCCTCTCTCAAATGAAAACATAATAATTGGAAACGCCACATTTCTTTCTGCGATCTCGGCACCAAAATGAGAATAAATTATTCACGGCTCAGTAATATTTCAGACGTGTTTGCTCTCCTTCACTCCTTCGGACGATGGATGTCCAGACTTCCGGTTCATCATAATTAAATGATCTTGATTTAAGGCAACATACAACATGCTGCGGACTGGTTAATGACTGCCGTTATTATCATCACATGGGGGTCATCCAGTCCTCCCCAGGGGAGGCTGTAAATGGTTCAGGAGTTAATGATTTCCCCGGGAATCAAATCAATCCCTGCTATATTTAAATGTCACTTCAATCTAATCATTTAATTAAAGAGCCAGTAATTTGCCAAGTGTATTAGTGCACTCTGAACAGTGTTCTTGTCATGTACATTCGTCTTATGTCCACTATTTATTTTTAACGTGTGGTATTACCCCCCTCCCCCCCCCAAGATGGGGGTTTCTGTTTTGTCTCATGTGTATTGGTCACGTAACACAGGAGTTCAAGACTTTTATAATTTTATATTTTATAATACGTTTGGACACGTCAAACTCGAGGCTCGCAGGCCAAATTCGGCCCGCCTCATCATTTTGTGTGGCCCACCAGAGCTCAGTTTAGAATATGGTTGTCTTAACTGTAAATCTATAGCAGAGAATCTACACTATTTATATATGTTTAGTAACTGCAGTGGTTAAATCCCGTCCATATGCTTTCCAGGTAAATTGCAATTCAAATTCTGTATCAGCAACTTAGTTACCTACAAAAAGTCCATGTTTTTCCCTTAGTTTTCATACAAAGAAGCCCAAGAATGTTAGATAAATCTTCATATTGAACATGAAGTTTTTGTGTTTTGTTTTTTTTTTTTTTAGTGTCAAAATTTTAAATCAAGCGGGCCAGATTAAACTTCCTAGTGGGCCGGTTTTGGCCCGTGGACCATATGTTTGACTTGAGTGAGTGTTGTAAAAACATACAGTACGTTTGTCTAATTCTTCAAAATAAATTACATCAACTGTAGAAAGAAAAATGGCAATTTATTCCCTAATATTTAAGACTTTTTTTTTTCAATTTTGAAAAACACGGGGGAAAAAACACAGCGTGATAACGCTGTGTAGAAAAAGCAAAAAAACGAAACAACCCCCCCCCCAAAAAAAACAAAACAATAATGGAATAAGAAATATTCTAAGTTCCAAGGTGTTTTTTTTGTTTTTTTTTTAGGTTCCTTCTGCGTTTTTACTGAGCGTGACGCTGTGATGAGACAGTTGGCTGCTGAGAAGAAACAACAACACAAACTTAGTCACATCAAGTTTACAGCCTGGACCGGAACACTACACCGATGGCCCTGTTGTTCACACACACACACACACACACAGAATAAGAGAACAGACTGAGGGAAAGATGGAGGGAGCTGAACATCCTGCCACAGGCAGGGTCACGATTTTGGCATGCTGGGTGATTGTGTCAGATGTTTTTGGGATTTGGGTTTTTGAAGAGACCCTGAGGGGCCTTAGCCAAGGGAGGGGGGTCTGGGGTGTCCCATATTGAATCAGTTTACAGTAAGCTGACATGGGACTAAGTAACACAAGGATGATGATGATGATGATGATGATGACTTGCTTTTCATGTTGCAGCTTTTTTAAAACAAGGAGCACTAAACTGACGTAGCATCTTCTACATCCTTCATTTAAAATCAGTTTTATTTTATAGTGGACTTGATGCCATCGTTAATATTTCCTGTCGTTTTGCATTCTGTACAAAGCCTTAATATATTCATGCTTATGTTATAAACATGTGAAGGTCCAGTGACTAAGACGGCTGTGCTGCCACCTGTCTACACTACACCAATTCCAACATCACCAGTGTGTGTCATTTGCATGATAATCAGGCATGTCGGGTTTATGGAAACAGAGACTGTTGATGGCCTTCTGCTGCTGCTGGGCTCCATGTTACAGTGAGCAGCAGAACACGGTTCACTGTGTCGGATTTAGGTTAACACGCATTTACATTCATTACATTTAAATTTGTGGGGGAAAAAAACTCTAATCAACCAAACATTTCAAGACCTTCTTCAATATCTCTGTGGACCCCCTGAAGGTTGCAGACCCCCTGTTGAGGACCGCTGCTCTATAAAAAGGTCATGCTGATGTTATGAGATGATGAAATGATTGCACTGACCTGACTGTGAAGTTTAATTTTGGCTCCAAGTTTAGAAAACCAGGTCAGCGTGGCTACTTAAAGGGATGTGGAGATAGCAGTGTGCTAACGCTAACTGCACTGGCTACATGTGATGTATCAGTACAGCTGTACCTGTTTGTCTAATGGTGATGATATAGCAGCTAGTGCGGGCTAAAATTAAACAGGGGGGCCGGGTCAGGAGGAGATAGACGGCGCGTCCGTGTGAACTAAGATAAATGACATGTCAAAGTCATGCATAAAGGCTAAAATGCTAAAATGCTTTTATCATTTTCTATGCCATCTATTGGGGAAACGTTGGTATTGCAGATAAAAAGCAGAAGTATAATGATAATGTAAATAAAATGTATAATTTGGAAAAGTATGTCGGGATTAAAAAGCTGAACGGGCCACATCTGGCCCCCGGGCCTTAGTTTGACCTGAGCACTAGCTCAGGCGTGGGGCCTGAGCTAGTGCCTGACTGCATTAGTCCTTTCGTATTGAGATAATAATCTTTAAATACATCGGTCAAGTCTGACTTTGAGCTTCATCTTTATCAGATTCCTTCCCGTCCACAGGGGGCACCAAACGATCACATTTTATTACTTTGAAGTCCGTGTGGTCGTCAGATTTCAGACGTATCCTTGTCATTATGAAAGAGGATGAAAGAGCTTCAGCTGAAGTATAATTCTTCTGTCTGTAACACTTAGAGAACAGTTGACCAGTGAAGATGACACAAAGGAGAGACACCGAGCGACGAGGTCACGACAGGGTAACTGTCTGGCTCACCACGGCTGGAGTCTGAGCAGTCGAGGCCGGGGTCCAGTCCTCGCCGTGCAGGTCAGGTCACGGGCCTGTTCACCTAATCAGTAATCAAGATATAAGGCACAGGGTCGGGGCACATAGAGCTGGAAGCGCTTGTCAAATTATCTAGAGGCGATCGATCCAGTATCGACTCCCACACTCGTCCCCAAAGGGAGTGGGCACTGTCCGTGGTGCTGAATTGCAAGTTTTTCCTCTTTTTCTCTCGTCCGGTCGCTGCAGTTTTACACCGCCTGTTAACCGAGCGTTGTAAAAGTGTGTGAGACAGAGTGAGGAGACGGATGACAGACTATGATAAAAAAGACAGTTTTAAAAAATGAGGGTTAAAGAGCGGAGGAGAGGGCAGCTCTGTGTCGAACATGAACAGCTGTTGCTGAGGAGTCAAATGAACCTGTAGCACAGTCTGGTCCGCTGTATGAACTAACTCAACCCCAGGCTATCATCATCACATATATTCACACATTTCTTATAGAGTAATAACTATAATGAGCGGCACACAGTCTTGATTAGACTTGTGATTCCAGCAGCTCCTTTATTAACCTTCAGAGAACACTCTCACCAACAGGGGGTATGAGCCAATGGATTATTCACCGTCTGGACTTCTGAGGTGACAGTAAGGTTTTTTTAAGTCTAGATGTACAATAATAGAATGTCAATGACATGGAAATTGCCAAACAGCTCTCAAATGCTGTTTTTTCTATATTAGTCCTCAGTTCTGTAAGAGCAGTATTTAGGCTGTAGGTAGCAATTGAGTTCTTCAGTCGGTACTAAACCTGTGTTATTCAGGTTTTGCTTGTGAACCTGCAGTCTTGGAAGAAATGACGGGGTTTTTTTTTAGAAACCGATATAAATAAGTGAGAACATCACTGTGGATTTACTCAATCTTTTTCCTTCTGATTAACAGAGGGGCGTTTAAACCAATCGAAAGGATGGAAAATGAAATGAAAATAAAAATAACAATAAATAAAATCAAGCTTTCTCCGGCGTTACCACACAGCTAGGTGAACAGAAAGTGAGCGGACCTTTAACAACAATAGAACATTTCAATTAAAAAGTGTCATTTAAACTGAGTTGCGTCATGGTAACAGTAACTAAGTGTAAATGCATCATCTCTACACAGTATGTGTATTTTCTACCTTGACTTCAAGTGTATTTTTAAAATTTGCTTGTATCCTAACAGAACACATTTTACTGACTGGAGTGCAGGTGGTTGTGGTGAAAAGCCGTCACGGAGTCCTGGGCCACTGGAACGGCACATTTTCAAGTACAAAGATCTGAATGTACCTTTGAACGTGTCGGCGTCCCTAACTTTGAAATGCGGTTTGGTAGTAAGGCAAACGTTGCTGGGTAATGATACCTGTACCTCCTGGTTACAGCGCGGCTCGTATCCATGCACTCTTAGTCAATAGGATTTCTACAGCAGTCGTTTTCTATAGGAGTTTCACAGCGTACAGAACAGCACCAGATGGTGTTGACGTGACGGACCATCAAGTCACAGCCAGTAATTCTTTGTCCTCTTGTTCACCTTCCTTCCATGCAGATTTCCCATGGAAGGAAGCTGACAGGCACAGGCTCTGACAGACTCAGCACTGCAGAGCAGATGAAGCAGCGCAGGGAGAAACTCACTCTAAGGCCATGTGTGAAAAACCTTGATCATTGATTATCAAGAGAAAAGTTGTTTTGTGGCTTTGGTTTAAATGCCTCTGAATATTTAAACAGCATCAAAATGCTCTGCTGCTGTTCTTTCCCCTCAGTAAACAGATGTTGGAACAAGTGACGGTGCAAAGTCGTAGAGACGTGAATGAACAGTTAGAGTTAACTGGTCGTAAAACAAACACAAAATATGCTGGTGATTTTTAAAGCATGAATAAAACAGTAGCTGTAATTCAGCTAATTTTGAATGCGGTTCCAGCGACCATTCATGGTCTGTACCAAACAACACACAGTGCTGCGATATTAATCATTTGTTTTTTAACAGATAGTGCTGCATGGTCATTTTCAGAGTAAAGAGGTCGTGCAGGTGCTGCAGGTTTAAATCTGGCCGAGGTTGAAACAAAAAGCTCTGTTTGGAAAATAGAAACTCCTGCGAAGACAAATGAATGCAAAATAATTCCATGAGAAATTGTATTCCTTTCAGAGTTGTACAGTAACACCCCCTCCCCCCTCCTCCTCACCCCACCCTCCCCCTCCATGCTGCAGCACAAGTGCTTGTTCAGTGCTGACAGTGATTGTGTTTTGTCTCGTCCTATTTGGACATTTGCCTTCTGGTGTCGACCAAACCAGCTATTACTGTCACCAAAATAAACTCTGAGCCATCACGTCGCAGAAGACAAGATGAATTTGCCAAAATGGGTCTGTGGGGATCGGGTAACTTTCTGCTACGCTGTGCTTCTGTGAGGAACATGAGTCTGATCACAGTGGAAACTACTAATATGGTAGTACTGTATATTCATATTCAGAGTCATAGGTTCTTGGAAGGGCCTTTGAACATAAAAAAAAGAAAAATAAGACATATGTTCCTGATATTTTAGAAATTTTATTTTTTTATAGAAATATTTACCTTTATTTTCAGTCAGTGTTAAATCCCTTTTGTCTATGTTGAAGATAATAATAATAATAATAATATTGTTGTTGTTGTCATTGTTATTATTATTATTTTATAATTAATGATAATATTTTTGAATATCTGTAAGTATATATTTATATTTTATATTTTTAAATATTTATTTATTTTCATATTTTTCATTGGAGGCACATACACTTTGTAGTACAACGAAATAGATGTAATGACCCACCTAAGATGCAAAAAAGATTTAGAATTAGGTATTAAAATGTGTGTTTATATATACATATACATATACATATATATATATATAATTTTAACCCAATAAAACATATATATATACATATATATAATTTTAACCCAATAAAAGAGTCACCAGTTCTGGCCATTTAACGACTTGAATATGTATTTATCATAAAATATTAGTCATAACCCCATGTGTTTTCTTGGTCATATTTAAAAATAAATCCTTAGTAATATTTTACTTCTGACTCGTACCTTCACAGTCAGATGTAAACAGTCAATATTTACCTGTTCATTCATGAGCCACACCTACTGGATCAGATGAAAAATGTACAGACCAGGGTGGTGTTTTTGTCGAGTCATGAAGACGACAGGAGTTCTGCCAGGAGTGAGGGTGTGTCTGAAGAATGCACACGGATTCTGAGACAACAATATCACCACGCCATCTGTAGTCACGCCACAGGAACATAACCAGCACCATTTATTGCACATATGATTTCTAGTTGGCAATTTTTTTTCTTCCTTTTACAAGCCATCTGCTCGGGAGAGTTGAGAAAAGAGTTGAGGAAATTCTGTTTCAAACCACTTCTGTTTTCACACTTCTCCTTCACAGAAGGTTGTGATGTGAAGTCGGTTGTTGTTGTTGTTGTTATTATTGAGATTCTAATTTTTTTTTAGAATTAATTTGACACTGTGGGCCAACTGAGCGGAAATAAATCTCAAGTACAAAAAAAGAACAAAGCAAAAGTATGAAGTATGAATGAATAAGACAAAAATACATGCTAATCATCAGATCAATTTGTAAACACCTTGGAAATGTTCTACACATAAAGTATTTTCCAGATTACCGTAACATGTAGAGAAATGTGGCATATGACAAAATTAAATTTTGAAAAATATTTCCTCTTAGAAAAATCAGAATGTTGCCTATCAGAAAATAAAAAAATTGAACAAAAATATTGGACTCAATTTTGAGTGAAGTAGAAGTACTGAGATGAAGAACATGATTATTGTTATTATTGTTATAGAACAGTGATTATCAACTGCCAAATCTGTCCCGCCAATATTGTTATAGAACAGTGATTATCAACTACCGGCCAGCGGGCCAAATCTGTCCCGCCAGGCCGTCCCGCATCTGACTGGATTCTAAAATAAACATTGAATAATAATATTAGACAAAAATGTGATTTTTATTACATTTTATTTGAGTGTTCCACTCCCAGGGTGTGTGTCCAGAAAAAGTCTATCCGTTGGACAACAAAGTTTGCGACCCATGTTAGAGGAAGTAGTCTACACTAAAATGAACTCAGAGCAAGATCTTGGCCAAAGGCCACATAGGCGGTCACCAAGGTCGCCATCTGCTGGGGGGGCAGTGTGTGTTTTTTTTCTGTTAGAAAAATATAATTACAATGGGGACGGCAGGGGGCTCAGAACCACAGTCTTGCCTAAGGCGCAAAAACGTCTGAGTCCCACTCTGAGTGAACACGTTTTTAGTGCCATACTTTAAGTGATAGAAAATCAATTGGCGAGTCAAGCAGCAGTTCTTTGGGATAAACTGTGACGTCTTGTCAAACACAAGTCACAGTGTGAAGGTACAGGATTACCTCCTCATTACAGTTCCATCAAAATATGGACATGCCTTAATGCTGATTGCTCTTCATAGAATGAGAGCGGTTGGACACCAGCTCCACTGTGGAGGCAGCACTCTGTCACTTCATCAGCCTGACTGAGGCCAGGGCCGCGGCTGCGATAGCTCAGTTTGTGCCACTTTTTGTTTTGCCATTTTGTTTCCTCTTTCCTCTACATGGGTGTGTATGTATGTATCTATATATACATATATATGTGAATGTCTATATATTTATATATATTTTCATATATATGTATATGTCCATATACTGTATATTTATATATGTAAATATATATAATATATATATTTAAAAAAATGTACATTACAATTCTACACTACTAGTGAGATATACATTTTCGTTCGTATGTATTATATTTACTGAAAAAATAACAACCTCAGGTAATACTTTTATATATTTTTGCTTATGATTAATATTAGATGTGTTTCTGAAAAGTTTAGTCGATTAACGGTGAATCCAACTTGTTTGATTTTGACCTTGCAATAGTGACTTTTGGGGCCACACATTGTGGAGCTCATGAATTTCAGATTTACACTAATCCACCCAAAAGATGCTTTGAAAGTTGAGTTGAAAACTGCAGGATTAAGTTGTGACTGGAGTATGAGCTTGTCAGATTAGTTGTTCTCACTCAAACTGCTGTCGCCAAAACTGTGCTCTGCACTTGAGATTAAAAGTATTTTAGGATGACACATTTACAGGCACATTGTTAGGTCAAAATGTGCGCAGCAAAATTTGCACCGTGCCAAGGACCAACAGAAACACACAGTCAGCTGTGTCACCTCTCCGCCCAAATCTCAGCTTGGCACAAGCAGAGAACTCTAGGCCAAAGATCAATGAGAGACTCTGTAGCTGCCTCATTAGATGTGAGCTGTTACGTCCTGTGTGAGGAGAGAAGCTGAGCTGTCGGCTGATCACCACCTGGTCGTGTCATGATCGGAAGGCCAGTGCCACAGGTCGTACTGTATTTGGTGTGTAATGTGGGTTGGGGGATGTCCTGAGACAAACGTCTGTCAAAGTGGAAACAAAAACAACAGAAACAACAATTGACAGAAAGTCACTCAAACGGGATAAAGTAAGCAAAATTGACTTTTTCAGGATTTGTTTTTGGAATCTTCAAAAATCTGAAAATATATATGGAAATATATCTGGAAATATATCTAGAAAATATATGGAAATATATCTGTCAATATATCTGTAAATATATGGAAATATATCTGGAAAGTATATGGAAATATATATGGAAATATATAGTAAAGAATCCAGCTCTGCTGGGTCCTTCAACAAAAAACAACTTATGTTTAACATAAATAAAAAATAGCATAAAACAGAAAAGTAGCATCAAATACCTTGATCAGATGATTTTCTGCAGAAATAGCAGAGCAGAGAGAAACTTAAGAGGGAACGTTTGCGGGAAAAAAAAGCTGATTCAGCCAGAGATTAAATATAAATGTATATTTTATTTATTAATAATGTAGCCTTTAAAATGTCTTTCATTATTTTTTTACTAAAGTCCCGTGTTTCAGCCGCTGTGCTAATTTCCAAGTACTGACAAATGGATTTGTTGTTGATGTTTTTTTGTTGTTGTTGTTTTTTGCACATAAAAAACCTGTCAATACTGTGATCACAAAGTTAGCGAAACCAACAAAAACCACTCTACCATATCACAATGGAATACTGCAGTGTCCTTGAAATTGAATTCCTGGACTCAACACAAATACTGGCTGTATTGAGACTCAATGAAGATGCATTATAAGCTTGTTTATTTTCAGGGGGGATGTTTCGTCTGCTGCGTCGAGGCTGTAAAGGAGATCAATGTTGTGATTGTGAGGATTTTAATTTTCTCCGCTCACAATCTCCCAGGCTGTTTGGCTTCAGTCGGGAAGTGCACACCAGCACAAAGAGCCTAATGTCGAGTGCAATCGCATTCCGTTTTGTGTGGCAAATTACTCTTAATCCCTTCGTGTGTCGGAGTAGCGAGTTCACGAGATGCTCTAATGTGATGCACGCGTTCGCGGGGAGTTCTAGTTCTAGTTGACTCTTACACTCTGCAGTCGCAGTCAAACAAGTCGGTAAGACAGTCCCATTAATCCGACAACCTCACACTCACCTCCTCCGATCGTTGATGCTGCAGCTACATCTACTGACTTTGCTGCTCTGCTATAGTGTGTACACTGATCTTATTTGTCCTCCTCCTCCTCCACGCTCTCATTACCATACCTCAGAAGGCATCGGTGCCTTGTGCATTATGTATATTCCACATCTCTGTGATATGTACCCTCTGAGTTTCTTTTGTACATTTCTTTTAGTTTGAAATTTGCTCCCTGAGAATTGCATACACCGCCTGGATTCATTAAGGGAGCGTCACTAAGTAAACAGGGCTGGATTCATTAAGGGAGCGTCACTAAGTTAACAGGGCAACATGAAACTAACGTCAAAGAGGGATCCATCCATCTATCCATCATCCATCCATCCATCCATCCATCCATCCATCCATCCATCCATCCATCTGTCCTTCCATCCATCAATCTATCCATGGATCCAACCACCATCTATCCATCCGTTCGTCCTCCAATCCATCCATCCATCCATCCATCCATCTGTCCATCCATGCTTCCATCCATCCATCCATCCAATCATGCATCCAACCACCATCTATCCAACCGTTTGTCCTCCAATTCATCCATCCTTCCATCCATCCATCCATCCATCCATCCTTCCATCCATCAATCTATCCGTCATCCATCCATCCATCCAGCCATCCATGGATCCAACCACCATCTATCCATCCGTTCATCCTCCAATTCATCCATCCATCCATCCATCCATCCATCCATCCATCCATCCATCCATCCATCCATCCATCCATCCATCCATCCATCCATCCATCCATCCATCCATCCATCCATCCATCCATCCATCCATCCATATCTATCTATCTATCTATCTATCTATCTATCTATCTATCCATCTATCCATCCATCCATCCATCCATCCATCTATGCCTGTATATAGTCTGTGTTTTAGCCTGTACCTGTACATGTGTCAAATGTTTAAAAACGTAAAATATTACTTTGATCACAAGCACCAGCCATTTTTTAAAAAAAACCCAAATAACAGGAAGTTTGGAGCTGAGATCTGCTCACGGTGCCCTATCTGTCAATCTGCCACATCTGCTGCACCAACTGATGGGTTAATGAGGGGCACACGTGTCCTGTCCTATTTCCTGCAATCAGCACACTCAGGCTTTTTGACAGGAGGCAATTATGGACGAAAAATACTGAGGTGGCTGAAAAATTGCTTAGACACACACACTGATATATCTATTTCCAGGGTCAAAACTGCGTTAGGAACAGGATTGGTGCGACTGATTGGCGTACACTTTGGAATAAAGCTTGACGTCTACCGACTCGGGAGCATTTAACACCTCAAGCTCTGTCCCTTTTAGGAACGCGCTAACTATTTTGGCTCGCGGATATCTTGAGATCATTAGCGGTGTTTTATATTTTTAAAGTTAACAGTCCTCACTGTTAAACCTGCCATATATATATATTTTTTGATTTAGGTTTTTATTAACTTATTTTATTTAACAGACTTTTGCGCACAAATCCTAGTAAAACACTGACAGCCTTACGTTACGTGATTTTTATGCAGGCTATTGTGGCACCCTAATGGAATGTGACTGCGATTTGCTGTCAGACGTCGCTCCTCGCTAAAGGTCGGGGGTCATTAAAACGTTCTGTCTGCACATCTCCATCCTGCCGAGTGATTGAGTGATAAGGCAGTCAGAGATGATGCAGGCTGGTCATATATCAAGCAAATACTCCATACAACAATGTGTACGCCCTAAATCCCCAAGGTGATATTGACTGGGCCGTAATAGAATCAGGTACGAGAAAAAATGTCTGCAGTCAGCAAAATAACATCAGACTTTAATCAATCTGCCACATGTCAGGGCTGTAGCTTTAATCTTCTCTTTCTTTTTTGACAGCAAATACTATTAACTGGTGTCGTCCCAGAACCATTTGTCACAAACCGATACACGAACCAGTATTTTCATTTGTGTACTCGCTGATAACGAGGGCAGATACGAATACTTCTTCAGGGCTGGTTTTCAAATAAGTCTGCAGTGAGTTGAGCGCTGTGTTACTGGTGGAACAGTTGTCTGGGTAATGAGGTGGCAGTGTCAGTGTGTGTTCGTAGTCGACACAAACCACAGTGAGGAAATCACAGCAGTGGTTCCTCGACCTTTTTTGGCTTGCGACCCTTATTTTGACATTTTTTTGCAACTACAAAGACTTTGATGACTGGCTCATCATCTATCCACATTAGCAGGTTCAGTGCTAATGTATCTTCAAATGTTTCATAAAATCACTGGTATTCTTAAAAATACAAATTTTACAAAAAATAAATACTGGAAACTGTTAATGTTGTTAAACCAACTTAAATAAACTACAGTAGGAAAATGTACCTACTGTACTGACTGTACAGTGGTTATGGTTAAAGGCCATTATACAGTATATTATGAATTAATATTGGTATTGATATCGGCCGATGCAGATACTGATATTGGTTCAGTTTTTTACAAACTGAAATATTTTTCATCTGGTAATTTTTTTTTTTTGCTTTAGAAAGCTGCTTTTCATATCAACTCTCTTCCCACTGGAGGGTTTCCTAAACGAAGAGCCGGGATTCATTTAAATGAAGGACCACAGGAACACATTTAAAAGAACACACAGACTAATTTACAGACGCTCCCTTTCTGACAAATGGCTGATGTAAGCCCCTAAAGTGCCTCTTAATCTGGCCTCCCATGTTCTGCAATCTGTCATGATTGACAGCGTGTGTTCACCGGTAACAACACAAACATTCAATCTGGCTGTCAAGACCCCTGAAGGCATTTTTTTTCCACCTGGACGAGGGGGCTGGGCCAGTAAAGCCTGTGATTACAGGTACATCACTGGTTAAAGTTCAGCCTGGCAGAATGCTGCTCTCCGGTGATTCACACACATTAGCATCCCGGACGCTCAGGGTGATTTGCATGCATTGTCAGCCCTTTTAAGACATCACACTAAGCACTTGAGCGAGTTTGCAGCTATCGGGTCCAAGGGGCCTCAAACCTGCCTGCTGTCAAAGATTTGTCCAGTCACGTCCTTAATCACGGCGTTAGAGGCGAGGAGGTTAGCGTTAATGTGAGGAGAATGGCTAACAGAGGTGATTAATGATTTTTATCTCATTTGAAGGTTCCAGGCTGATAAATTAGATGCTCCAGATTCTAAGGCTGTTTTTTTTTTCTTTTTTTCTGATGAACTGATTATTCCGTTCCTGTGGTATTAGTATTTAACTCTGGCTAATGGTAATGATGATGATGGTGATGAGACATATCTGCGCATTTTATTTTTATTTTGCCTACAATAAACCACTTCTTATATCAAACAGAGATAAGGAGTCGTGATCAGCCCAGTAATTTCTTACAAAATTATAACAAAAAGTTGTATTTGAATAACTGGTAAACACTCTTGTTACTGCCAATTGAGCAGTTACTATTTTAATCTGATTAAGTAAAGGTTAGCTGTGGATTAATCGTGATTAATCACGATTAATCAAGATGAAGTAACATTACTAAATGTAACAAAAATAGATAATTCTATATTGTTCTAAAAAAAGGGGGGCAAATAAGAGCTAGAAGTGTTCTTCAGGGGGGCAAATAAGAGCTAGAAGTGTTTTGAAAAAGGTCAAGAAAAACATGGAAATGTAACTTGAACTTTGCTTTCATCACACTAAGCACTTGAGCGAGTTTGCAGCTATCGGGTCCAAGGGGCCTCAAACCTGCCTGCTGTCAAAGATTTGTCCAGTCACGTCCTTAATCACGGCGTTAGAGGCGAGGAGGTTAGCGTTAATGTGAGGAGAATGGCTAACAGAGGTGATTAATGATTTTTATCTCATTTGAAGATTCCAGGCTGATAAATTAGATGCTCCAGATTCTAAGGCTGTTTTTTTTTTCTTTTTTTCTGATGAACTGATTATTCCGTTCCTGTGGTATTAGTATTTAACTCTGGCTAATGGTAATGATGATGATGGTGATGAGACATATCTGCGCATTTTATTTTTATTTTGCCTACAATAAACCACTTCTTATATCAAACAGAGATAAGGAGTCGTGATCAGCCCAGTAATTTCTTACAAAATTATAACAAAAAGTTGTATTTGAATAACTGGTAAACACTCTTGTTACTGCCAATTGAGCAGTTACTATTTTAATCTGATTAAGTAAAGGTTAGCTGTGGATTAATCGTGATTAATCGTGATTGATCAAGATGAAGTAACATTACTAAATGTCACAAAAATAGATAATTCTATATTGTTCTAAAAAAAGGGGGGCAAATAAGAGCTAGAAGTGTTCTTCGTAGAGTTAATGGATTTTTATTAAAAGGCTGGTGGTGTCCAGCAACACACAATGGTTATTTTCAGTAATACAATATTCCATTCTTGAACAAAAAGCAATATTGAAAAACAGGTGTTACTGGCAAACAAGTAATTTATTTATTATTTTTAATGTATTTTAACATTGTGCAGATTGTGTGAATGTAAGTTTTAAACAAATAAATAAAAACTAAATTGAATTAAACTGAATTATTAAAATTGTGACCCTCTTTGCAAATTGCGGCAGAATTAAATAAAAATAAATGAATTCCTCTGTGTATCGTTTGAAGTAATTTGTAAAATACTGTATATTCAGTATTTTTTCAGTACTAGCTGATGAGCAGTTCTATTATCAATTACAAACTCTTTTTGACCTTTCACCTCATCTTGAAGCTAAAACAACCCCAGTCTCCTGTGTAATTTACCAAAACATTCTGATCCAAACTAAGGTCAAATGTCTAGAGGCCAGGAGGCATTTAATCATCAGTTTTTCCATCAGCCATTTTCATGTTTGCTGCCCTTTTGCTCCTGTTGACATTGTGTGTTGTTGTTTTATTTTTGTTTTTTTCAAGAGACTTTCAAGTCCCTTGTTTGTGAGACTCAAGAGCTCACTCTGTGCTGCCATCCAGAACTGAATCCAATAAAAATAAATAGTCCAGTGAAACTCATGGCAGCATGTGCAGCAAGGTGTCTCTGTTCCGCCCTCCTACGGCTCAACGCTTTTATTGAAGCACGCATTGTCTCTCAGGAAAATATTCTCAAAAACTGGAGCTTTCAACAACCAAGCCCGTGTCAAGGCAAACATTTTCACAGCCACTACCTGCTCAAGCAAAAAAGTTTTCAGACCGTTAGACTTTTTTTTTTTTTTCAAAATTCCTAAATATCAGAACAAGCCAAAACGGCATGTAATCCTAATATCAGACTACACTGATGCTGAGCCCAGTTTATTCAACTCATGCCAAGTCTATTTCCTGCTGTAATGTAATGAGATTTTTTCCTGGATATTGGGCTTAGTAGGAGTATTCTCTTCCACTCTGCAGGATGTTTCTGCACTAAACAAGTAGCACAATAAACTGCATTCTTCCTCTGCTCAGATAATGCACCCAGCGTGGCTGCTGGTGGGAGAGCCGCGTCTCGCTGCGCTTCTGAGTAGGCTGTGCCTTGTACTCTCTGTATGACATACGCGTCACTATTTTATTAAAATCCCTCACTAGGAAATCCACGGTTCTTTTTTTATCATCTATTTATTGAAATATTGAAAAATAATTTATTTACAACACCTGCACATTCCTAGAATAAACAATATTTATTCTTTATTTTCTTTCGAAAATATCTGCTTAAATCTGAAAACTACGGCTCGTGGACCAGATATGGCCCGCTATGCCTTCTAAATCGGCACACCAAACATTAGTACAAAATATGGTGAAGGCTGTTTCGTGCATTACAACAAAACCATCGTAATTTTTATTGATGCCACTAGATGGCAGCAGACATTTTGAAAGGTTAGGCTAATTCTTGTACATTTTATTTACAATTTTTCACCCAGCATTCTACACGCAACCAACACTGAACCGGCCTGCCAGCCAAAATTCTGACCTCATTTTAGTTCGTGAGCCAAACCCCTGGGTTTAACTGAAATCCAAGCATATCAGTGTGAAAAATAGGCATTTTCTGCATAGCCTTAACTTCGTCCCTGCTTATCACCTGCCCCTGTGTAAATACGTCACTCCTCGATGGTTTTTCCAGTGGAAAACACATTACCAATTGTTTTAACTCAGGGGTTTATGTTTTATTCATATTTTCTTCCGTGTCCTCTTACATTGTTGTTCTCATCTTGTTTGCTCCACTGAGTATGAATATGTGCAGTAGAGCCAAATTAGGTAAGCCACTTCCAATCCATCTGGACACTGGCTTAATCAAAGTCCCTGTCAGGGAGAATGAAATCTCCTCAGACAAAATGAACATGTCAGTGTTAGATGAAGGGACAACTTCTCTTTTGTACGCTGGGTCAGAGAGTGATGGTCTCCACATCAGCGGCTCGCCGAGAGTGAAGTTCAGGACCGGGCTGAGAGCAATCATTTCTTTGTTACATTTAAAGTGCACTGAGGCTTGTTTATGTGAAAAGAAAAAGAAAAAAAAACAGGGCTGTGAAAAGATAAAAATTGACATAATGTCAATAAAAAATAAACAAAGAACTTAATTAATCTTGATTACTTTGGGTTAATAGAGATGAATTAATGTTTTCTGTATATTGATAGAACAGAAGGACAAACAACAGCAGGTAGATGTGTGTGTTTCTCACACGCATTTTTATTTGTAACTAATTGAAATGATGGAATTACAAAATCGTTTAGACTTTATTCCGTCAGTATCAGAGTCTGAATGACCTGTTGTTTTAATGTGACTGGATTCTTTTTGAATGAAGTAAATTAGTAAAACTGAAGTACATTATATTACTGTGTCCCACTGCGGCCCTGGTACAAAATTAATATGGACCAGCACCGGTCCCTGGACCGGGGATTGGAGGCCCCCGTCTTAAACAATATCAATCAGTCTACAGTACCTCACAATTGTATTAGTCAGCTTGTCATTCATAGTAGTAGTAGTCCGAAGTACTCACTACCATGCTGGTAGCTCCAGGTGGTTCATGAACCAAAACCTCTTTCCCACAGTGTGTATAAATAACGTGTGAATAAACGGTGTATTTAAGCAACGATAAGTGGATGGACAGTGGAATCATTGGCTAAACATGTGTCATTCCCCCATGTGTTAATGCATTAACATTTTTAAATGAATTAACATGATTAAGTTTGACAGCCCCAGTGAAACCCCATCAAAAAACATTGACTCAAAGCAGCACAGTTCTTTGGAGTTGAACAGACCTCGTTCCTTTTTAGGAAGTTTTGTGATGTACTCCTGCATTGATGTAGGGGACTGATGTGGAGAGAGAGAGAAAAAAAATCTTACTTCACGGTTGCATCATTTTTAGACAGTCCTGCTCTCAGCCCTGTGGGTAGAGAGCTTTTCTTTCAGCGCTTCAGTCACAGAATTCCGGCCAGTGCAGGTCAGGGTTTCTCTAAGACGCTGCAGAGATTGCTTTGATATAATGATGTGTACTCTGTCTTCCACATCACTACGTTCACCGCAGCGTGATTCTGCCTCTCGGTCACTGGACGTTTGTCTTTCACTGGCATTTTAAGCACAAAGTGAATAAGAGTTTAGATTGAAGTTTTGCTGATGTGCATTACACTCAGTGTCAGCGCTGCTCAGGGCCTAATCCTGCAGATGGAGGCACGGAAATGGATCAGTTCTCTGTTGTTGACTGTCAGTACTTAGTGATGCATGGGTCCGCCGTGTGGAAAATGTTTAATTTTAATATTATTTCTTAGTAGTTCTTGGTACACGTATTTGTGTCTCTGGACTGTCTGCCTCCTTAAGTGTCAGATGATAACCCCGCCCCACTAGCATGCTGCGGCCTAGCTGCTAACACGTACAACCGAGGAAGCTCAGAAGCACAGCTGCTCTTTTAGCGCAGGGCTTTACGTACACAAGCTACAACATGCTAACACTTTAGCCACTAAAAGTGACAGGCAGTGAGGCCATACAACGTACATTAGTTCTAACTACTGTGAAACGTCCAGGTTCATTTTTGGGATTTTGAGCCAAAGTACATTACTAAAATATCATTTAGACTTCAATGTCATCCTTAAACAACACAAACCTAGTTAGCATGTCGGCTAAAATTTAGAAGCCAGTGTTATTTTTTTTTAATGTGATTTCTTCAATGCTGTACACGTGTTGTCCTCTATAGAGTTGCTGTTGCACTGCATCCCATCTATATTGTATGGTGTTGTGTTGTGACAACTGATGTAGAGATAAACTGTGAGTCATCCGACCCCTCCTTTTTTTTAACCCTGTCAAGTTTAACCTTTCTAAGAAAAGAACATTTATGGAATTTTATCATTCAGCTGCGACACGACATCTGCCGCTCTTTCACTTCTCCAAGGACGTTGTTGTATGGCTGCAACTTCCTCTGGATATTTGACATCATTGCTGTACAAGTGCCCACGGCGTTTGACAGCGGGGGCCAGGTCAGGAGCAGATAGAAGGAGCGATCGAGTGAACTCAGATAAATGACATGTAAAAGGCTAAAATGCTTTTAGCCTTCTCTACGCCATCTATAGGGAAAACATGGGCATTGTAGGTATAGTATAAGTAAAGTATAATCACAATACAAACCAATTACAATTTGGACGTATGTTTGGTGAGCACATCTGGCCCCTGGGCCTTAGTATATATATATATATATACATATACATATATATATATATGTATATATATATATATATATATATATATACACATATATATATATATATATGTATACCTTACTTTGATACTTAAACTCTACCACGGAAAAATATTGAGTTTTCATCTGCCTCTAGGAGGAGCAGTGTAGACAATGTCATTTCATATTATGGCTGCATCTTAGAAAATATTAGAAAACACTTCTTTCCAATGAGATCATAAAAAGAGTGCCGGCTGATCAAACTGGGATGATGGTTGCTGCTGTGGGAGCAAATTGTTCTGAAGTTTCTAAAAGAGAAGGTGTTCAGCCAGGCTGATGTGACTTCCTCACAGCTTTTCCAACGGCATTATTAGGTGTCTCTGTAGCTGGTGAAGATGCTCAGTAACATGAACAGACTAGTGCTGCTGTATAATAAAGAAACATGGTTCCTTTTGGAAACTGAAATGTGGCTCCGTTACCCTGCTGTTCTTTCTCTATTTAATTTACATCGCGTCCTTTTTCATAATCCCACGTTGTCGTACGTCGTCTTTGCAGGGTGTGTAGCATCTACACTATCAAATTTTGATTTATGATGAAACATAATATGACACGACTGGTTCACCGAGGCTGGCTTCTGTTACAGCTATGCTGAGAATGCTACCACCGAACCGCTAACACCCACGCTGTTCATCCAGGCCACAAAAGCAAATTTAGAAAGGTAACACTCAGGTATTATAATTAATAATCTAATTAGCTACTCGCCAACATGATAATGAAAGGATACTGACCCTCTTGTTGGCAAGATTATGCTAATATTCTAATTTGCCCACTATGTTTTACATAAGGTTTTAATTGATGGACTCAGGCCTTGAATAAAGGTTTATTAGTTTATTAGGTTTTAACAGTTTTAACAGTATCATGTTAAATATTATTGATACTCTGTGAGCCTTCATTTTAAGTGTACGTAAGAATTTTAAAACAATGCTTTGAGATACCACTTTGGCTAATTTAGCTGTAATCACCACCAGGTGGAGCAGACTTTGAGCTTCCCTGCGGTTTAAATCAATTAACTTGCCGTATAATTGCTGACATGAACAGAATAAACTCTGACAAGTTTATTTTCATACTGTAGAGTTTTTACTCTAGAGTACTGTAAAATTTGTACTCTTACTGTGCTTTTATCTATCTATTTATCTATCTATCTATCGATCATGTTACTCGTGTTTTTTAGATTCAATTTTACAATGTTCAACTTTTCCATTCAGTTGTTTATCATTACTTTCCTTTAAACCTGTTCATCAGAGACAGGAGACAAGATTTGAATTTACTATTTATCAGGAAATTGTTATTTATTTTTCCTGTAAAATCAGAATAAGGTCAAGCCTTTTGTATACAACATCCATGTACAGCTTGAAGAACTGAAGGTCAGAGGTCGATTCACCACCTCCTATTCAAACTGCAGCACTTGTACCCTTCGTATTTCTTTTTAAATATTACCGTCACGCCGTCGAACCATGTTTATGCATAAGGACTCTTTTTGCATTCTGCTATATTTTCCCTCCAACCTCTCGTCAAACAGAGTGTGAGCTTTGAAAATGCCAGATCTCTTCTCGGCTTAAAGGAAGAGAGTAATCAATTCAGTTATAGCGGTTGCTTGGTAACTGAGGCCTTGGACATTTTCATAGGTTGTATGTCTCCTCACAGACCTGGCCCTGAACAGTGCATCAGCTAGGCATCCTCACCAGGTAAATCTATCTATCCTTGTGCTCCAGTCAAAACCAAGCATTGTTTTTTCTTGAACCATCTCCCTACGGAAATTCTCAAAACTCCAAGTGGTGCAGTACGTGAACTGCATCCAAGGATCATATATCTTTTACCTTCAGGCGCCAGCTGTCGACATCACAGCCACAGAATTACAAAATGTCAGAAGCTGCTCCTACTGTAGAATCCAACTGTGTGTTTCAACGCACCAAACAACAGGTGGTGACGAGGGGAGAGCAGTCTCCCGGAGACCACTTGTTGTTGTCATCGACCTAAATGTTACACCTGGAGACTAAACCAATGGGCGTTGACATAGTCTGCAAATGACTCCTTCGACACCCGCCTTCTCTGCAGTACTTACTGTTCCTTAGATTGCACTCACCACCTGTCTCTGCCTGGTTCTCTGTTTTACCCCCCGGCTCTGCCCCCCGCCCCCCCACATTGTTTTTCACCTGTGTCCAATTACCCATGCCTCCACTGTTTACTTAGACCCAGTGAAAGTCTTTTTACTGTCATGTCGTCTTTTGCCACGGTGGGAGGTGTTTCTGTTTGCCCCTACCCAACCCCCCCGCCCACCAGGCTGACGAGTCTTTTGGCCTTTTTGCTCTGGAGGAAATCTTGTGCACGTCTTTATTTCTGCGGTTTATCATTCCTGATCACACATCGTCTTTTGAGGGTCACAACCACTCGCATAAGGAGACAAGGCGTGTTTTGAGATCGGTGTCAAAGCTAAGAAAAGACTCACGGCAGCTTGTTTATTACTAATTAGCACTCTGGCTATTGTTTGTGCTGTGGTTCAGCGGTTGTTTGGGTGCAGGAGAAGAGACAGGCTGACATGTAGGTAAAAATAGCAGGAAAAGGTGGAACGTTGTTAGCACCGTGTTGTTACTTTTGACTCGGTTGTTTACGATGAGACGTTTGGCGCCAGTTGGTTTCTAGGAATTTGTCTTTGAAAAATTCAAAAGGATGTTGCGTTAAAGCGCCAGCTTTAGTTTCAAACCAGTTCGATTACTGGTGCTGCAGTTCTCAGGTTCAGTCGCTAACGTTAGCACAGTGAATTGATTTGCAGTGTTTTAATCTTCATTCACGCTAACAATGTCTGCGGCGTGAGAGCCACACAAAGGCGTACAGCGGGGATTTTGACAGGTGTTGCTAATGGCATTAATGGCAGCTCCTTTTAGCTGAGCCAGGGCAGTGGTGACAGTGAGCCGACACTAACTGTGGCAGCTAAATGGAACCCAGCCATCATTTGGCTTTGCTATCCCTGCTGTGACATGTCAACATGTCTGCCACAGAGAAAAGACGCTAATTAGCATCAACGTTCGTCCCGAGTGATCCGATTACATGTAAACAGTCTTTAATGCAGGTGTGGAAGCTTGCTACATGTATTTAAACACTGACATGGTTTATTGATAAACACTTCTTCTGTGTCAAAGGTTGTTTTTTTTTTGTTTATAATTTAAACTCTAGCATGCTTGAATTTTTTCCTTCGTGTTTATATTTTGCACACATTGACATCAGAGGAAAGTTTTTTGTTAAAATTTGAGAAAAAGCTAATTGACATCGTGCTTAACTTTTAGACTGACTCAAAATATCATTACTAATGCAATACATAATTAAATACTCGAGACAGCCTTGGATAACAAAGCATCTGTTTTCACACTAATACACGTGTTTGTTAGGAAGTTATTCATGATGCGTTACACTTGAATAATATTTTGAGCAGGAGCTGAGAGTATAGTCTACAAACTTACAGAAGTTAGAATTTGACCAGAATTTCCCTTCAGATATGTATGTATGTATGTATATATGGATGTATATATGTATATATTTAAATATTATCTACTATGACACTGCCGCTCATTACTGCAACCCCAGATTTTGTAGCAAAAATAAAAAATTCCATGTGTGTGTCAGGCGTCCTGTCCAGGCACATGCACAGTGTGTGATTTCCTGTGTTAGCCAGGTGATGTCTGTGTGTCCCAGGCTCGTCCATGCAGTCTGATGTAACGTCAGGCCAACACAAGACTTTGTCTTCTCTCTCTCTGGGTTTAAAAGGTATTCTGAGACTGTGAAATAAAAGACAACACACTGGTCCAGACATTATTCTGGATCATTCTTATACTGGAATATATTATATAAATGGAAAATATATGTCCACTTTTATAAATTATGTTTTGGCAAAACAACAACCTTTGACCTTCCAAATTATTTGTTGGTTAAAAACTTCACAAAACATTATTTAAAACCCTGTGATTTTTTTTTATTCACGCAGATAAACATTTCAGTGCATTTCTTTGTGACACAAATAACGAAAGTATTGAAATTTGAAAACTTTTTCCTTGGTGCGTCCATCCTGCAGTACCTCACTGCCTCTGCAGGGGTACTTGTCCCCCTCCCCCCCGCCCCTCCTTTTTTGAAGCCACTGCCAAGATGTAAATCGAAATTCCATATCGGGATTTCTTTTTTTGCCTGCAGCTGTTCAACAACAAGTCCTCAGGACCATTGTTCATTTCTTCACTCGTCAACTCAGCAGACATTATCTCCTACACCTCAACGCCTTCTCGACATCGGATTTTAAAATTGTTGCAATCAATCTGCTTTTGAGAGGCATTTTCAACAATTCTCAGAACTGCATTAAGACGCAGGTTTTCACAAATGAAAATGACGATAATGTTCATTTGATGCGTTCTTCACTTCCTTAACAATCAGGAGCATTGTCGTCTCCCTGGTTTCACTGCTACAGCTGCATGTGACTAATAACAAATCTGGAGTCTTGGAACTTGACTCATGTTCCTCCGTCTCTTCTCCTCCTAGTGCAGCACCTTCTTCTTTGGTCGTATAAAGAGCAGATGTTCAGAGAGTCTTGATTCTTTTCGACTCCGTCAGAACATTCTCACCACCGTCCATGTCTTTTCTTGAGACTGTAATCTGTTGGCACGATCACACATGGCCACTGTGGTGTTTCCTTTATTTTCCTTTACCAACAAGTACTCATATTTCATGGATATTCAAACTGTTAGTATGAAAATACCTATGGTGCTGAGGTTGATGCTCACACGTTATTGTTGCAGGCCAAAAATGTGGTTGCCTATTTGCTGGAACCCCGCCCTCCCTTGAAATGTACAATTACAGTGGAGGTCAAAGGATGGCCTCAAAACCATATCCTAGCATCAGGCACCGGAATGGCTGGTGCTGATGGATCCTGCCCCAAAATAGGAAGAACCTTTTTACGGGTTCCTATTTAGCCTAAAGTACATAAGCATTATGCATTTTCGAGGCGGCACAACTGAAAGCAAACACAGTTGTCTTAAGATTATGTACAGTATTGACCTGGCTGCAGCAGGTCTTCACACACAGTAAGGATGTGTTCATCTTTAAGCTTAATGAGTTTTTCAGCAAAACAAATAATTGTGTCCATATGGGCCAGTGATGTGGAGAATGTGCGGGCCACATTTGGCCTGCAGGCCTTGACTTTGACACATGTGGTAAGAACAAAAATGGAGAGCTATGGGAGTTGTTTCTGTTTTGTGCTGAGTCTTGTCTGAATCTGAAGGAAGGGGAGTTTATTTTTGTATCATATGTACATTTATAAATAACAAACAGCTAACGTGGCAGCAGAAAATTCATCGTCCTGTTTCTTGAAATGCACTTTCTCTAATGTGCTGATGAAAAGTCTTTCGTCCACAACATGACTAATGAAGGTGTCCTCTAATTACCTTTGATCTTCCCTGTCATCCGTGCTTTTCATGGGATTTTGCCACAAGGTGGCATTGTGAAGACACAGGAGACAACATACCCCCAAGATGTGGACTGAACACAGGGTTCTAATTCAATCCACCGTTAGTACCATCGTGGTACAGAGACCAGCAGAACTGCAGTACAAATACTAGTTTAATGTATGTTAAAGATATTTTAACAGATTTAATTCATATTTTAAACATTTTATACCATTCATTTGTTCAGATCCAAAATATACAAAACAACGACAGCTGTGAAGGATTTGGATAAGTTTTCATAAAGTGGGGAAAACTATGTTTCCTTCTTTAGTGATCTTTTAATTTTATGGACATTTTTATTAGGTTTTACAGCGACTATGTAAAATAATAGCCGTAATGTTGTTGTTGCAGCATTCATTATCTTAAAAAAAAAATTATAAAAATATTATGAGGCCTAAATATTACCCTCCACTGCTGTGTATGTTTTTTCATTAAGGAAACGTATTAACAATATCCTACAGTGCAGAGGAAAATGATTCCTAAATTGGAAAAAAAAACATGAACAGAAATACAATCATCAGCTGCATAAACTAGAATCTCTACACAGTCAGTAAATATTTGCTTCTAAACTGTTTTATTAATAAAACTGTAGGAAGGAAGGAAGCTGATAATGAGTACAGGAGCACCGTGAGTCAACATAAGGAGCTGGCTGGGTTTAGTCAACACCTCGAAAACATAATGTAAGAAAAAAAGAAAAGAAAAAAACACTTATACACAGGCTTGTACCTTCCAGCTTAAATACTGTATATTTACTCCCAGTTTCCACGTTAGAGTGAAGTTTCTGTGGTTATTTAGAGCATCCGTTCCTGATTTCCCAGCACAGGAAGTGAGCTTCCTTCACTAAAGGTCACTCACTGTAGCTTCTATAGGTTGACATTCTTTAGCCTGAAGGACGCGCCGGGTGCAGGGAACACGCCGTGCGGTCAGCATTCTTTGTTGCTCCAGTTTTATGGATCAGCGTCACCTCGGTACCTGCTGTTGTGGAGCTGCCGTGGCCTTTATGTGAGCTGCTGCCGTGAGGGTCCTGCGATGATTTGACCAAGTACTTCTAACACGTGCGCACATTCAGAAGGGCACGCACGTGGAGTCGAGGATGCTGCTCAAAAAGTGCTCCCCCGGTGGCCAACTTATTTCAGTCACCAGTCCTCCTAAAGCATGAGTCAAACTCAAGGCTCGGGGGCCAAATGCGGCCCGCCAAGCCGTTCTGTGTGGCCCGCGGGAGCTTAAAAAGCATTTAGTAAAGTCCATGCAGCAGAGTTTCTTAACCTGAGAAATTCAAACGCCCCCCCGCCCCTCCTTTTTTGAAGCCACTGCCAAGATGTAAATCGAAATTCCATATCGGGATTTCTTTATTTGCCTGCAGCTGTTCAACAACAAGTCCTCAGGACCATTGTTCATTTCTTCACGAGTCAACTCAGCAGACATTATCTCCTACACCTCAACGCCTTCTCGACATCGGATTTTAAAATTGTTGCAATCAATCTGCTTTTGAGAGGCATTTTCAACAATTCTCAGAACTGCATTAAGACGCAGGTTTTCACAAATGAAAATGACGATAATGTTCATTTGATGCGTTCTTCACTTCCTTAACAATCAGGAGCATTGTCGTCTCCCTGGTTTCACTGCTACAGCTGCATGTGACTAATAACAAATCTGGAGTCTTGGAACTTGACTCATGTTCCTCCGTCTCTTCTCCTCCTAGTGCAGCACCTTCTTCTTTGGTCGTATAAAGAGCAGATGTTCAGAGAGTCTTGATTCTTTTCGACTCCGTCAGAACATTCTCACCACCGTCCATGTCTTTTCTTGAGACTGTAATCTGTTTGCACGATCACACATGGCCACTGTGGTGTTTCCTTTATTTTCCTTTACCAACAAGTACTCATATTTCATGGATATTCAAACTGTTAGTATGAAAATACCTATGGTGCTGAGGTTGATGCTCACACGTTATTGTTGCAGGCCAAAAATGTGGTTGCCTATTTGCTGGAACCCCGCCCTCCCTTGAAAAAAGAAGGGAGTGGCCGGTGCTGATGGATCCTGCCCCAAAATAGGAAGAACCTTTTTACGGGTTCCTATTTAGCCTAAAGTACATAAGCATTATGCATTTTCGAGGCGGCACAACTGAAAGCAAACACAGTTGTCTTAAGATTATGTACAGTATTGACCTGGCTGCAGCAGGTCTTCACACACAGTAAGGATGTGTTCATCTTTAAGCTTAATGAGTTTTTCAGCAAAACAAATAATTGTGTCCATATGGGCCAGTGATGTGGAGAATGTGCGGGCCACATTTGGCCTGCAGGCCTTGACTTTGACACATGTGGTAAGAACAAAAATGGAGAGCTATGGGAGTTGTTTCTGTTTTGTGCTGAGTCTTGTCTGAATCTGAAGGAAGGGGAGTTTATTTTTGTATCATATGTACATTTATAAATAACAAACAGCTAACGTGGCAGCAGAAAATTCATCGTCCTGTTTCTTGAAATGCACTTTCTCTAATGTGCTGATGAAAAGTCTTTCGTCCACAACATGACTAATGAAGGTGTCCTCTAATTACCTTTGATCTTCCCTGTCATCCGTGCTTTTCATGGGATTTTGCCACAAGGTGGCATTGTGAAGACACAGGAGACAACATACCCCCAAGATGTGGACTGAACACAGGGTTCTAATTCAATCCACCGTTAGTACCATCGTGGTACAGAGACCAGCAGAACTGCAGTACAAATACTAGTTTAATGTATGTTAAAGATATTTTAACAGATTTAATTCATATTTTAAACATTTTATACCATTCATTTGGTCAGATCCAAAATATACAAAACAACGACAGCTGTGAAGGATTTGGATAAGTTTTCATAAAGTGGGGAAAACTATGTTTCCTTCTTTAGTGATCTTTTAATTTTATGGACATTTTTATTAGGTTTTACAGCGACTATGTAAAATAATAGCCGTAATGTTGTTGTTGCAGCATTCATTATCTTAAAAAAAATTATAAAAATATTAGGAGGCCTAAATATTACCCTCCACTGCTGTGTATGTTTTTTCATTAAGGAAACGTATTAACAATATCCTACAGTGCAGAGGAAAATGATTCCTAAATTGGAAAAAAAAAAACATGAACAGAAATACAATCATCAGCTGCATAAACTAGAATCTCTACACAGTCAGTAAATATTTGCTTCTAAACTGTTTTATTAATAAAACTGTAGGAAGGAAGGAAGCTGATAATGAGTACAGGAGCACCGTGAGTCAACATAAGGAGCTGGCTGGGTTTAGTCAACACCTCGAAAACATAATGTAAGAAAAAAAGAAAAGAAAAAAACACTTATACACAGGCTTGTACCTTCCAGCTTAAATACTGTATATTTACTCCCAGTTTCCACGTTAGAGTGAAGTTTCTGTGGTTATTTAGAGCATCCGTTCCTGATTTCCCAGCACAGGAAGTGAGCTTCCTTCACTAAAGGTCACTCACTGTAGCTTCTATAGGTTGACATTCTTTAGCCTGAAGGACGCGCCGGGTGCAGGGAACACGCCGTGCGGTCAGCATTCTTTGTTGCTCCAGTTTTATGGATCAGCGTCACCTCGGTACCTGCTGTTGTGGAGCTGCCGTGGCCTTTATGTGAGCTGCTGCCGTGAGGGTCCTGCGATGATTTGACCAAGTACTTCTAACACGTGCGCACATTCAGAAGGGCACGCACGTGGAGTCGAGGATGCTGCGCAAAAAGTGTTCCCCCGGTGGCCAACTTATTTCAGTCACCAGTCCTCCTAAAGCATGAGTCAAACTCAAGGCTCGGGGGGCCAAATGCGGCCAAGTGTGGCCCGCGGGAGCTAAAAGCATTTAGTAAAGTCCATGCAGCAGAGTTTCTTAACCTGAGAAATTCAAAGTTTTTTTTTATTTATTACACAGCAGTGAACAATATTTGTAGCTTGAATAAATAATAATCAATTGCAGAAACATGTATTAGTCTGTTATGGAGGAGCTACATCTACATCAGTGGTCCCCAACCTTGTTTGTTCCAAGGACTGGTCAGCCAGTACCACCCGTTACTAGGTGCTGAGCATTGAGGTGTCATAAAATTTTCAAAATAAAACATCTTTTAGACTCTATTCTGTTTGTATCAGAGTCTGAATGACCTATTATTTTGAAATATGTCTAGAATATCTTTAAATAAAGAAAGTAAATGACTGGATTTTCTTTGAAGTAAATTAGTAAAAATTAAGTTCATTTTTTCCACTGTGTCCCACTGCGGCCCAGTACCAAATGACCTATGGACTGGTACTGGTCCACGGACCGTCGTTTGGGGACCCCAGATCTATACAGTCTTCCATTTACAACCGGCCCTTCAAGGGGAACTGTATTGCTGATGTCCCCCCTACATCCCCCCAGTTAAAATGAGTTTGACGCCCCTGTCCTAAAGACTCCTCCTACTCAGTAAACTGCCCTCATTATTTCCCCCCTTTGTGTAAGTAATGCCGGGCTGCTGTGGATGTTAGTACTTGTGAATATGCGATGGGTTTTTTATTCGCACACCTCCACATTTGAATAGCCCGTTTAAAGGGGGTTATCACATTTGAATGTAATATCCAGGTCTTTTATGACAGTTGTCCTGCCAAGTTATTCTCCTCCCAGACGTATCATTACACATATTTACTGCAGGTACTTGCCACTGCTTATTTGTTAAAATAAATTCCTGAGCGCTCCAAATGCTGCTGAGCTCGGCAGGTATTTCACAGCACTGACCAGGATGGTTTACAAATCCCACTGCCGCCAAAAAAGAATAATCCTGGTCTGTGTTTTTTGGGTTTCTTTTGTTTGTTTTCCATAAGGCCGTGTGTGGCGGTCGAGGCAGGTCGTGTGTTTTGCAGCTGGCCACAGCATGGCCGTCTTTTGTTAATGGTGCTGACTGGGGCTGTGGGATTGTGTAGCTGAATTTTAAAATCTCCAGAGCTCTTGAAGGTGTCGCGGAAGCTAAAGCCACTGGTTTTATTGCCTGTTGTCTCTGGAGATACTAAAGTTTTTATCCCCGGGGATCATAAAACCAGGTTCCTTGAGCTGGAGCTCCCAGTATTATTATTATCATGGCGGACTTGTGTTGTCCCACACTGCAGTATTTTACACAGGAGATGTGCTTCCAGACCTTTACAAACTTTGGTCCAGCCTTTATGTAATGAAAAATGCTCAAGTTTTCATATTCCAGCCTTTATGTAATGAAAAATGCTCACGTTTTTTCCTGATTTTTTTTTTTTTAACTCATCACTTTCCCGCTGTCGCTCCTTTCAGTTTGAAGTCTAAATCAGGGACTTCAAACTCATTTGGGTTCAGAGGCCACATACAGCCTGACCAGATGTTAAGTTGACCAGTACAATAAGTCCATGTTTTCCCCCTTTGTTTCCATTGCATGCTCACATATTTGAAAATGTTCATATTTATTGAAATATCATTGGAAAACATCACTAACATGAAGAGTTTGTGCATTTTGTTCATTAAGTGGGCCGGATTGAACCTCCCCAGTGGGATGATTTTTGGACCGCAAATCTTATCTTTGACACCCCTAGTCTAAATGTCTAATGCTTAAAATTTGATGGGCCGCCACACGTGCAACTCCACAGCTACACAAAGCTGAAACCAAGTGAACCAAATCACTCCGTCTGAAAACCCTGCTGTGGGTTAAAAGAATAGACGACACTCGTCTTTTGTCATGTGTCATTCGTATAAAGTGAGGAAAAAAATGTCAGGAGCTATATTAGTGTCTCAACAACGGAAAATGAAAGTGCAAGAACAACCGAATGTGAAGTCAAGCCACGGAAAACAATGTTAATCTTCCGGTAAAAGACAAGATAAAAATAGGGAGCAGTCGTTCCTTTTCCCTTCAATTTTAAATCAAAAATATTGCTCTGCTCCGCGAAGACTCTTCGCCCCATATCCACCACCGTGAGCTATTGTGGGAAATAACATAGCAAAGCAGAGAAATCCAAAGTAAATACATCTTTGCAGTTTGAGGAAAACACTGCTCCTATCACCACGGAGTGGTTTGTGCTGCCGCAGTTTATGTCACAATCATTTTTTGGCTGTATATCTGTGTCTGGAGACGTCGCTGCTGCTCATATTAGAAAAAGCGAAGGCTGGTTATTTATTTAGCCCATTTCAAACAAAAGAGTTTTTTTAGACTGTTTAACATTTAAAACACACACGCACACACATAGGGATGTATTATTTATTACTACACAGTTTCAGAAAGCATAAAAACACAGCCATATCAGTACAGACACACACACACACACACACTCACTGTTTATGGGCCGCATCACTTTTTAAGGTAGAGCCTGAGGACAGGTGGACATTGTTTAAGGTCTAACATTCAGCCACTGCTCACTGTCTCTTATCCCCCACTATTAAAATGTCAACTGACACTTGATTCACACTCACAACTACATGAATGGAATAAGTGAATATAAAAGAGGCCGAACAGAGCCACGACTCAGACTTTCACTCTTATCCAGAAAAACTACAATACTGTGATATTAGTAGCCTTTTATATATATCAACATAAATTATATATGTACATATATATTTATAATATATACATATATATTATATGTGTGCATTTACGTGTGTATACATAATTCTATGTTTGTATACATATGTTATACATATATGTTATGCAACATATAGATAGATAGCACTTTATTAGTCCCTCCGGAATTCCCTCTGAGAATTATATACACACACACACACACACATACATATACATACATATACATATGAGCGTCTAGGGGAGCGTCTTAAGAGTGAGAAACAAGCATTTAATCTTAGCAAATTATATATATATATGTGTATATATGTATGTATATGTGTCTAAGTTTGTGTCTATATATGTATGAACTGTACATATATAATATATGTGTATATGTATGTACATATATACATATATATCATGTATATAAATCATGTATGCATATACTTACATGATGTAAGTATGATGTATGTATGCATATATGTTACGTTTAATTTGTGTATATATATATGTGTGTGTGTGTGTGTTTATATATGTTTAATGATGTATGTATGCATATATGTTACGTTTATTGTTGTATATATATATATTAATTTGTGTATATATGTATATTTTTTAATATATTAAACTATTTCAAGTTATTTTTTAAAAACCCTCTGTGGTGAAAGCCTGTTACAGAGTATCAGATCTCTGAATGCTCCATGTTTGGGAGTATTTGGATATTTGATTTAGTAGTATCAGGGTGCAGATCTTATTTCTACCCATTCAGTAGTTCAGTGTCAAGTGGCTGCAGCAGAGGCCTCGTGGTTCTCTTTTTATTATGTTCCAAAAATCTCTTAAAAATGAGCGACAATGAGACTCCAAATGAATCACCAGTTGTTGTTTTTTCTCTATTTCAGAGATGTGAACAACCACATGTCTCTGTCAAAGTTGTAGAAAAGTAACACCCGTTTACTGTTTGATGATTTTCAGTTCAAACACTGAGTGGCCTGGCGTCCATGTCAGGGATTATTTGTCACTGTGTTGTAGATGTAAAAGGTGTTTCAGGCCTATGGTGCAGATGGTTTTGTGCTGACGTTAAAGCCAGAGGAGGTGTGAAACTCTGCAGTTTAGGTCAGCAATGTCTTGGTGACTTTTACACACTGTACATGTCAGCACACCACAGCCGTTGTGTAACCTTGCTTTGTCTGCTGCTTTAGGTCGTGGATGATGTAACGTTAATGCTGTATATATTTCCACTTTTGCTTTTCTTTATGTTTGTTCATGTGTTCATGAAATCTGTCCTCGCCTCAGAAATAAATCTAGAAGGAATGGAAGGGAAGTGAACTCCTTGTCACTGTGACATTGTGACACAGCTCATCACTGTTTTTGAGCGCCCGGGGTGCAGTGTGTGGGGACAGTGCCATGCTCAGAGCACCTCAGTGGTAACTTAGCAGCTCGTGGATTCGAACCTGCAACCTTCCGTACCCAAGTCCATATGTAATCGATCAAGTGCTACTACTGAAAAAAGTCTTGTCAGTCTCGAGGCTGGAATTACATTTGTAAAAGATCTGCAGCACAAAGCAAACCTACATCAGCCGTTAGTAAGATGGTGGTACAACTTTAAATAACTCAGGTTTGAAATATTTGGAGCACAATTAAATAAAATAAAAAACTCCTTCTGAAATATGCATCCGCAGATATGCTTGATAGGAACGCTAATCTGTCTACGTTGGACCTTTTTTTTTCATGTAGACAGTTTTGGGTAAAGCCAAACAACAGCATGATTCATTGAAACCGTTGGCTTTCTTTTTGGACGGAGCAGAAATCTGCAACCGTCTGTAATTACATTTCCTTACCCCCCTCCCCCCAAAAAAACAGTTTCACCCTCCGCACCTGAACTAAAATTGCTGACCATATGGCTTCACAACACTTTAAAGTATTTGATTTTTTCAGTTGCTTAGCTTTTTCTTTTTCAAGATCACAACACACACACACACACACTTTTTTATATCCAGCAGTGCTGCCTGGGAGAAGTGTTGAATCCCAGAAGGCCTTTGTGTTTCTCATCATCTTTGTTTTGACTTGTGCACTAATATCATTTTGATGCAGTGGCCCCAGCTGTTGCTGGAGCATACCATTTAGCTCAAATGAAATCTCACACTTTAAGTGACTGATGGAGCATGAGTACCTGCCAACGGTATGCGCTGTTGTTTATCAGTTGTGTTTGTGCCCGCTAACTTTAACATCTACGTACTTTACATAACTCACATTAGCCGAGTGTGATGTTAAATGAAAAATTAAAACATAAAGCTGGGCGAGTGTCTTAAGGGTGATAAACAAGCATTTAGTCTTAGCAAATTTGATATATGTGTATATATGTATGTATATGTGTCTACATTTGTGTCTATATATATATGTATATATAAATATTACACTTGTATATATGTATGTGTGTATATGTATGTACATGTATACATATATATGTGTGTATATATATAAATATATGTGTATATGTATGTACATATATACATATATGTGTGTACCTATGTGTGTATATATATAAATATATGTGTATATGTATGTACATATATACATATATGTGTGTACCTATGTGTATATATATATAAATATATGTGTATATGTATGTACATATATGTGTATATGTATCTACATATATGTGTATATGTATATACATATATAAAAATATATGTATATATGTATGTTTATGTGTCTACGTTTGTGTTAATATATGTATGTATATATAGCTAAAGATAGAACTTTATTAGTCCCTCAGGAGTTCCCTTCGCAAAATCAAGGACTATACACACATACATACATATACATACTTAGCAAATTATATATGTGTATATATCCATGTATGTGTCTCTGTGTGTGTCTATATATATATATATATATATATATATATGATGTAATTATAAAAAGAATATACAAAAATATTGAACACTATAAATTCTGTAGGTCATGGATATATTTCTGTATATGTAATGTAGCAGCACCACCTCTGTTGCACTGCCTATAAGTGCAACCACTCAGTACAGTTTATATTGATGAATATAGTTGAGAGTGGTGTGGTTGTATGAAGTAATAACCTAAGAAACTTGTTTTAAAAAAGGAAGTGCTCCTTTATTAGGAACTATATGGCTTGACCTTTTTATTGACAATGTGAAGGTTTACTGGTCATTGCGACACTGACAGAATAAAAGCTGCAGAAATATAATGACTAAACTCGTCAAAGTTGTTGCACAAACAAGAGGAATGTGTGATCTGCAGTATTTTAAATTCTGTTTTGGAACTTTTTGGAACTTGACCTCATACAGAGAATTGTGTTGTACTTGGTTTTTGGAAAATAGCTGTTTCAAGGACTTCTCTGTGAGACTTTTTCTCTTTGAGAAAAATGAATGTGTCCTCCAAAGGTAGAGCAGGAGAAATGTGTCTGATTATTTGATATGAATGTGTCAGACAAGAATGCCATTGTGCTGAAGGAATGTCTTTGTCGCTCGGCGAAATGTTCATACATTGCACCGAATGTCGCGGCATCATCTCCTGACCCTGAACAGAACCAACACATTGGCAGATAATTGTTGCTTTATCATTTATCATTTTGAAGAGCGGATCTAACTCCACAAAGTATCTGGAGAGAGATTACTGGACAATGGCAGCTGTCCTCAGGTCATTATCCCTCTCTAACCACACGCATATTTTCCATTGACAAATGGAGGATTACATACGTGTGTTGGTTACTCACTTTAAAATAAAATATTTAATCTATGTCCATTCACCTAAGCCTCAAAGCTGCAGTTCATATGAGTGGACAGGGTGGACCAAAAATGTTGGACCAAAAATATAGAGGTATCTAGGGATTTTATGAGTATATATATTTATATATTTATATCTGTGTGTGTGTGTGTGTGTGTGGGAAGCATACCAAAACAGAACGCAGCTTTAAAGTAACCACGTCTGTTATGTATGTCGAACTGATTAAAATATCTGTCGCACCACATAAAGTTTATGGCTCAGTAGTTCTGTTTGTCTCAATGTTTAAATATAACACAATGATTCATATGCCACCTGAATGACACTGTCCACTGGGGACAGTATTGTCTGACTTGTAACTACAAATATACTATTTACTGGTTAGCCAGACTTCTGGTCGTCGCTATTTATTTTTGAAATGGTTCTCAAAATATATATAATAATGTATTACTGGTTAGCCAGACTTCTGGTCGTCATCTATTTTTGAAATGGTTCTCAAAATATGTATAATAATGTGGTTTCAAACATTTTAAATTTGTCAAAAATGTTACAGAACATCTGGTACCTTATGGTATTTAGTCCAGCAAATAGCGATGTTTCTGCATTCAGGTACTCGGTTTACCTCAACCTACGCCGTTTCATGGTTACGTCACCACCTCCCATAAATTTCTTAAGAAAGTCTGGTTCCATCATTCCGATGTACATCGTTTAAACTCATCAACCAGTTCAGATAAAAAACGTTGGCAAGTGAAGTGGACAAATATGTTGTCACGCGGTGCTGTACGCAGAAGATATCTTTGTTTACACTTGCCAGTCGTATGCCGTACGTTGGATTTGCTTCTCTTTCGTTTGTGACCTTTTTGCCCTTCATTATGGCTCTCAGGCATAAGTCAGATTTTTTCATGTTCTAGATTATGATGTGACCACTGTGTTAGCATATAAGACAAAGTACTGATGACCAGTAGGTGAATTTAGACCTGACAACTGAGATTAGTCGCACTAAAGGAAGACCTCCTGTAACAGAGTTTACCTCCATCTTTATTTTTTGTCTCATTCCCAAACCCTGTCAACTGAAGGTTTTGTGGCAGTTGATGTCATGGACATTTGGGCATCTGTGTCGCTTTGCTGCTGGGTTTGTTTCATTGTAAGGTGTTTGAACTGGAGCAGATCAGCAGCACAGAACTTTTTCTTCTGATTTTTATGTTCATTTGGTTATTTGGCTTCATACAGTGTAGACTTCACTCTAATAAAGTGCAGCCTTTGGATGTTTTGATGCTACTGATAATTTTCCCCGTTGACTAATTCAGCCGGAACACCTGGTGCTTTTCACCCTACTGGGTTTTGTTTATTTAAAGCAACACTGGCGTCACACACGGACTTGTCCCTGGTACGACCTGTGACCTTTGACTTGGCCATGATCTGCATGATGGTCACAGCTGGAGTGTGAAATGTGAACTGCCACAATTCAGACATAATGGTCATTGTAGTGATAGTTTTAATACTTTGTGTGAGCTTTTAACCACCTGTTCAAACAACTGTGCTGCTTCGATCAGAGTGCTTTTTTGGCAGCTTTTTGACGAAATAACGTCCAAATTATGTTTCACCGCAATAGATGTGAATGAAGACAGTTTAACGTCAAGAACAGAACAGAACAGTCAGGAAATGTGAAAGGTGATGCAAAAGCGCTTTAAAGTCCTGGTTTTACAAAACACATGCCTAAGACATGTTTGGTCCACTTCTGTCAGGATTAAGGTCTGAATTTAACACCCAGGCTTTCCAGCTGTGAAAAGCACCTCATAAGCTTGGAGGAAAACATCTCATAAGCCTGTATGCAGCAAGGATAAACAGGTACAAGCCATTCAGAGACACGCTCTAAACACGGCATCAGAGGCACATCAGAAATAGACTAGTCCAGCGGAACAGGAGAGGATCCTGCTGCCAAGTCCTCTGCAGAGGATAGGTGGTATGAATAGCTTGGAAACTTCCCTAATCTCCTCGTCAGAATTCCCTGCCAGTCTAGTGTGAGGAAGGCATAGTGCTAATTCCGAATGAGGCAGATGTGCACTGTGATTCCCCAGCTATTGTTTGGACCAACACAGGGAGTCATTTCACAAATAAAAAAACACTGTTATTGACATAAGGTGTATTTTAGTGGGAGTTTAAATTTAAAAAGTGAAAAAGAAAATAAGGCCTTGTGTTGGCACAGTGGTCAGACACCCCTGTGATAGTGTGGGTTTATCTATGTTCTCCAGTTCCTGCCACAGCCTATAGGTCCATTGTTCACTCTATATTTACCATATGTATCAGCGTGGAAATTTGTTGGTCTCTGTATGTGGGCCATGTTCTGGACTGGCACACTGCCCAGTCTTTACCCAACCGCTCGGAATATGACTGCAAGGATTGACTGTCAAAGTAGAATTTCTTATTATTATTTTTATTTGTATTATTCTTCTTTTCTATTATTATTATTATTATTTGTATTATTCTTCTTTTATTCTACCGTGTAATTGTTTTCAGGGTCAAAAAGGAAAGGAAAAGCTGAGGCCAATCCCAGAACTCAGTGAGGGAACTGTGTGCCTCATTAATTGAATCCGTGTCTTTTCGACTAAGTCAGATGTAATTTTTTTTTTTCATTACATTTTGTCATTAAATGTGAAAAAGAAAAACTTGTAAACTTCATATCATACCGTTTGCCCACCAGGGCTCGAACCAGTGATGTTTTTTACAAAGTTCAGTTTTTTTTTTTTTTTTTTGTGAGAGATAAACGCTAAAAGGACAAGGATTTTTTTATGAATCACGGACGTCGAACAGGGTTCGTCAGGTTTCGTCAGGTTTTTTGCATATACTGTTGAACCTCGAAGTTAATTCGTTCCTGAACGCCGTGAATCGAAAAGATCAAAAACTGAAACAGTTAACCCATAGGAACCAATGCTAAATGGATGAATCATTTCCTGGACCCTGGATGACTGTTTTTTTTTTGTTTTTTATTGTTTTTTTTTATTATTTTATTTTATTTTTTATTAGTTTTTTTAGTTTTTTTTTTTGTTCTTCTTTACATAAAAAGTGCTTCTGTATAGGGATGTCGATATTAACTTTTGTTCCGTTATCCAATATATCGATATTGTCCACACACTTAACTTCCAATTCCGATGTCTACCAACACTGGTAATATTTATTTATTTATCTGTACAAACCACTGTATGAGTATGAGATTAATTAAATGAGCTGCAATGCTGCCATCTAGTGACTTTTATTTAATATACAGTCGTTTATCCCCAAAACCAGAGCTTTCAACTTCTCCACAGCTCCCTCTACTGCTCTACTACTCGGACTACTGATACTTTAATTGTGGATAGAAACCTAGACCTAGAATGCAGTCCAGTTTGGTTAAACATTAAAATATCTAGAATGAGAACCACAAATTACAAGCCTCATCCCATATACAGCACCTCTTTATCATGATGTAAACTTATTGCATTTTGATTAATTTTAAATTGCACGATTTGCTTCAGTGGAGGGTGAAATGTACTTTTTCTTTTGTGCCTTTTTTTTCCAATTTCTATCATTGTAAGCAAGAGGATAGAGAACAGGGGAGGAGGGGTGGAATGAACACATGGACGTCTTGTGTAATTAAGAAACTGAGGCATTAGAACAGGCGTTGCCTTCACTGGCTGTAATTTATCAAACATAGTCTTAATTATATTGTTTACACAGATGTCTGTGTGCTTGCTCCTGCAACAGTTATTCCCTTATAAGAGCCAAATATTATCACTGGTCTCACAATGTTTTGTGAAGCTGTTCACTGCAACATAAAACAGAGGAATTAAATCCCTTTGCACATTAAATAATTCATACAAGTGTTACTGTAGAAACAGCTCCTTTTCAGCGCAGTGACATCTGTGGATGGAGGAGAGCGGGGGGGCTCTGATGTTTGTTCTTTAAATAACTTGTTGTCGCCACATAATCAAATAATGCAGGTGTTAATAATTTTATCAGGATGTGAATGCGTCGCCGTAGTTAGCACTCGAGGAGCAGAACAGTTTGAGTCAAGTTGTAGCCACTGAAAGCACCAATGCATTTTTTTCTCTGTTAAAGACGTGCTAATAGATTTAAGCTAGAATAATTGCACGTACACTGGAGTCAAATGGGCTCCAGAGAAAAAGAAAGCGGTGCGCGCTGCTTCCCGTTTTAGCCGGTTAACAAAACACAGAATCCTTAAAGTCGGAGTCACACCCGTCGCTGGTGTAGGAGGAATGTAACCGCTGTCTCTATCACTCTCTTTTATTAGACCAGATCAGACCGGTGGTCTGCCTGCCCTCATTCCCAGTGTTATCTCGGGGATTAAGGGGCTTGCAGTCTTTGACCACCCTCTCCTCGCCTGGTCGCACACACAAACAAATACACCCAGGAGCTCTCAGCAGAACACAGCCGTGGAAGCACACATTCGCCCACACTTGTGTTTAGAGAGGGAGCGTTACCCAGTGGACTTAGAGGAGGATGACTGATTTTAGTTAGAGATTTGTGGAGATTGTTGTTCCTGTGCTCTAAAACTTTAAAACAGCTTTTTTTCAGGGTGTGTTGTGGACAGACAACAGAGAAGAGGAAAAAAATTCAATGTAAAATTCAATTAAGAATCCAGTTTAAATGACAACGGACAGATATGGCAAAAATAAAAACTAAAATTGTCGCAGTACCATTTTTTCCCCGAGTACATACCATTTGTGTACTTGCAAATACCGACTACTATCACGGATACTTCTCTAGGTTCTCCATAAATATACAGTGAAGTATAAGGCAGTGTTATATAGGTGGAACAGCTCTGAGGGAAATGGGGTGACTGGCAGTGTTTGTGTGTGTGTGTGTGTGTGTGTGTGTGTAGGCAGCAAATATTACGATATTAAATAAAAACGTCTCAAAATGCACACTGTTTATAATTTATTCAATTTACTAATACAGTTTAATCCCGAGCCCGGCCACCATTGACACGAGCACCTTATTGACACGTACACGTCATACAGTGGTTTGTGAGCTGTGTGTTTTTCTAAGAGAGTAGGATTTCAGAGCCATTAAAACAAATCAATGAGCTAAAATAAAAAAAAATGTCATAAAATGTGTTGAACTTAAACATAACCTTTAAGGACTAAGACAGAAATCCTACATAAACATATCACACACCATGCCCTTCAGCAAGGAGAAGGTTTAAGGTAATGTCCATTAGGATGTTTAATAGAACTAGTGCCCTGGACATTGACATGACAGGTTTCTATGTTAAAAAAAAAAAATGTGCATGAATCCAAGGTAACGTATAGAGCCTGTGGTTTTTCCAGTGAGTGTGTGTGTTTTATCAGACATTACCGAAGGATTTGACAGCACTTTACAGAACATGTCATAATAATTAGGCAAGGCTGATGCACATTAGCGTGTTATAACTGTAATAGTGAAAAACATAAGACTGTGGTCACTGTTAACCTTGGTATAAAAGAAATGTTGCAGATGTAAAGATACAGCATAGAAAAGCAAACAAAATGTATGATATTAAGTCATTTCAAGTTTTTTTCATTTATATATACGTATATAGTATATTTGAATTTAAGCCACTTAGCTGTATTCTTATACTGTATATGTAATAAACACACTCTTTGTTAATCATCCCGAACAGCAACACATACATACATACATACATACATACGTACATACATACATACATACATACATACGTACATACATACATACATACATACATACATTAATACATACATACATACATACATACATTATAATTATATATGCATGTTTATACATTTATACATTTATAATACACATTTACATGTTTTCATGCCAAAATATAGGATTTAGCTAAATATATTTTTACATTAGCATAACGTCTATGAAATGAAATGAATTAGCTGCGTCTGGATCAAACTTGAGGGAAAACAGAATCAGTGACCACCACGTAATCTTTATAGCTGATATATCTGCACACAGCCAAGTCTCCGAAGCTTACTCTTCAAAATTTAGGGGGAAAAAAAAGTTACAATCTTAAATCCGACCTTGTTCCTTCTCTTACCAAGGTCTGACGTCAGGTCACTCAGGTCCAACATCCACTTTGAAATTGCTGAACTGTAAAGATGCCAAACAACAATGGGTTTAACCTTGAAGCAACAATGAACCTCTTGGACATAAAAAAGTGGGTGTGATTAATTTGAACCTTGTGTGTGCACTGATAACTGGTAACCTTTAACACATCCTGGACGAGACTGAATAATCAAAAAAACTCTTTCTCGCTTCCTTTCTCACTACACGATAACTGCCTGGAATCTTACTTAAAGTATATTGGGTTTTGTGTTGTTTATTTTCAGTATAAATATTCCTCACTCTTTTGTTTCTGTCAGACACAAATGGGCACGTAGCCCCGTGCACTTACACACCAAAAGACGACAAATTAGCTGTCAGTTTTACTAGCCATGTGACCTCAAAAGCAAAGAGAGGGGAGATAATGATCTTACACACACACACACACACACACACACACACTGTCCAAGGACTTTAAGCTCTGGATTGATGGATCAAGGAGGACTGGCATGAAGATAGAGAAGGGCAAATGTGATTATTGCATGACAAGCTTGAGCTGCTTGAAGCTAAGTTAATAAACTGTATTGCATGCATAAAATTAAAGTTCTTATGATTAAAGTTGGGACGCAGACCTGCTCAGTCTGCGGTGAATAAAATGAAAGTTTTTGTATAATTTATCAATCCCCTAAAGGGAGTTTTCAGGACAATCGTCTGCTTAAAGCAGAGTGACATATTTTGTGAGTATAATGAAATTGCACTTTATTCCCCGTTGACTATTACTTTAAGAATATCATCAACATGCACTCAGTAAAACAAGGTCAACAGGCAATGGCTTTCAAAGAACAAAGAATTATAGCATTTAAACGTTTTAGTATAATCACGATTGTGTTTGTTTGTCTTGAGACGTGCAGAATTGATGTTGGCATCAGTTACAGTGATGTTTTTTTTTTCTTTTTCTTTTTTGTCTTTTTAAGAGCTTAATGGTAAATTAGCCCTTTATCAAATATTATTGAAAGCGAATGTTATAGATTAAAAGTGCCTCCAGGGAGGAGAAATCCTCCTGAACAATTTATTCAGTGATGATATAATCCACAAAACGTCCTACTCCAGACACCTTGTCTGTTAAAGACAGCAAAGTTAAAGCATCAAATGTATGGAAGCTTTAATACATTTCCCATAAGCCCCATCACCAGACTGTCCGACCGGAGACAGTCCTCCTTTAATTGTAAAATAATCCATAATAATAGGTCCCCCTTCTCGGCCCACGTGAAACCTCTGTCGTAAAGGTTTTACTACTTGTGGGTTTGATAAAACAGTACACTAGGAAAAAAAAACAACAAAAACCCTGAAAAACTAGTGTTCCAGAAACTAGTGATTCCCAGACTTTCAGCACCAAGCAAGCAAAAGCTATTTTGGTCCGTCTCCCTCCTGTGCTGATGCACTGACTGTGCTCTGATCCCTTTGTCCATCAGAGAGACAGAACATTTTCAGTCTAATGCAACTGGACCCTCACTAATGACAGCAAATAGCCCTGTCGGCTACATGACAGCAGCTGAGAACAATACTTAATGTTGACATCACTTGCTGTGGACTTCTATTTTGGTTTTCTTCCTTTTATAGTGAGCCAGTGGAAATTGCTATCTGGCTCCCCAGACAATGCACATATAAAAGCATTGGAAGAGACGGTGTCTCTCTGTGCTGGGGGATCACTTTCAGTCTTTTAGCCTCTTGTTTTTTCCGTAGCAAGTACCAGCTTACCTCTATATCCCCTAAAACATGGCGCCTAAGAAAATTGAACCAAAGAAACCTGAGCCCAAAAAACCAGAGCCAAAGAAAGACGTGGCCCCGGCGAAACCAGCTCCACCTCCAGAGCCTGAGCCTCAGCTTCCCAAGGAGCCTGAGTTTGACCCCAAAAGCATCACCCTTGAGTACACCGCCGACCAGATTGAGGAGTTCAAGGAGGCCTTCAACTTGTTTGACCGCACACCAACTGGAGAAATGAAGATCACCTACGCCCAGTGTGGGGATGTGATGCGAGCTCTCGGGCAGAACCCTACCAACGCAGATGTGCTGAAAGTCCTCGGGAAACCCAAGCCCGAGGACATGAGCACGAAGATGGTGGACTTTGAGACCTTCTTGCCGATGCTGCAACATATCTCGCGTGCAAAAGATCAGGGCACCTTTGAGGATTTTGTGGAGGGGCTCAGGGTTTTTGACAAGGAAGGCAACGGCACCATCATGGGCGCCGAGCTGCGTCATGTGCTGGCAACGCTTGGGGAGAGGATGACGGAGGATGAAGTGGACAGACTCATGGCAGGACAAGAGGACGCCAACGGGTGCATCAACTATTCGTCCTTTGTGAAGCACATTCTCTCCGGGTGATTGGGACACTGAGCTGTAAAGACTCTCCACTTATCGAAATCTTTGAAAAGACATTCGTCCATCTTGAGGTGAAAATGATAATTTAGTCAAAGTTGTTTTTACATTGTCAAAAGTGGGAAGTGGTGCTTGCTCAAGTTACAGCGACTGCAACTTTAGATCTTTTTCCTCACCAAAATGAAATTCGAAAAGATGCCAACTCCTTAATATCGAGCTCCCTGACGAAAAGTCGATAATAAAGAAAACATGATTACAAATTGTCTCACAAATGTCATTTCAGCATGCCAACATATGCAGCTCAGTTAAAATAAGAATTGACGAAAGTGCCCATTTGGCGACCGTTAAACCTTATCCAATTAACTGTGGTTAATGTGTCGTCAAATGCGGTGCTGTGATTGGGACAAAGACGCGTTGAGACAGCAGATGAAAACAATAGGATTTGATTCCCTCCAAATATAGAACAGAATGTATTCTCTCCTACTTATGTGAAAAGTATCTGTATCAGCCTGCTTGCCATTGTGTTTGAGGGGCAGCTGCTGTGGATCAAGATAAACTCCCACAATGTGGACACGCAACATTTGACAACTACAAGACAGGTGCTCCGAGGAATCTCCTACTCATCTGTTATGGTGGCTGAGAGTATAGTCTTTAACTGTTTCTTTGTGTAAAAAAATAAGTTATCATCTCCAAGTATCACAGTTTTACACCATAATGAACTCACGGCTGTAGTCACCCTGTATTTTTGTGACCAGATTAGCTCATTTTCTCCAACTCTCCAATTATCTCCAATGAAAATAGACAGTGTCACAGGTGAAGGACATGTGTGGCCCTACTGAATGTGACTTTTTATATTAATAGAATAACACCAAAACAATAAATTCGACTTTAGAGAGTTTGTTTTTTTGTGAGAACTTAAAATGCATTGACTGAAGTGGAAGACAAAAAGCTTTCACAGTGAGGCAGAGATTCTAGAAGGCCACCTACTGGTGGACTTGACATCGGAACCAGACGCAGTGGAGAATTTTGTTGTTGCTGTTAAAAAGTAAAAGGTTATTTCTTTTTTCATTCCATTATTTTTGATACACCACTGTCCACCAGAGGGACAGCTGAGGGAGTCAACCCTCCATAGTTCATCTCAAATGTCAAACCAAACATGGATCAATCAATCAAACAAGCATTTACAGTATTTATAAATCCCTTGACAACATCCCAAAAGTCACCAGTGCTTTGCAGTGAAACAAAACATTGTAGCAAATTTAACACAAACAAACAGGATTCTTGTTAGTTGTTTTTTTAACAAATGTTTCAATGTAAAACAAGTAAAACCCAACAATTATATGTAATATAATATAATACTTGGTATTTTTTTTACATTTTTTTTAAATGTAAGAGTCAGAACAGAAACAGAGAGTAAGGCATACTATACATACTAATGAATAGATATAATTATGCTATACAGCAGTGGGTTTAAACAGAAAGAGAGAGGTAATGGGTGTGTTAAGATACTGACAGTAGTATAGAATATTATTATTGTTCTGTTGAACATAATAACTTTCCATATTCCAAGAAAAACATAGTTGCGTGCATCCTGTTATGGTGCATAACCCTGTGCATAGAAATGACCAATTGTCTTGTCATGTATAAACACATCTGGTCCCTCGTCTCATCGTGTTCCCTCGGCTCAGGGTTATACTGTTTAAAGAATTTCATCTTTCTCTTTGTAGGCTTGATAATGTTGCGAAAGAAAAAAGTATTCAAAGAAAAAAAAAAAGAGTGCGTTCCACCTGAACCCACTCTCTGTATTTTGGCGGTAACTTTATCAATAATTATTGCTTTATTTTTGCTATTATCTCAAGAGAAGCTGCAGAAAACCTGCTGTAAACCCATGTATTAAACAGTGTTGTTTACTCATCCATTAATGCTAACGCTTTTGAGATCAATCAATACATTTACACTGAAAATACAATTATTTCCGTGCTGCTGTGTGGGACCCGATTTCAGAAGTCACACAGCCTGAAGGAAAATGTGAACACTGGTTTGTTGAAGCAGATTCTGAGGCTTTTCGCCAAATGGCTGTAGGGTGATTACCCTGTGGCTGGGCATGGTAGTGTATTTATCAGAGACCTTCACTCCTGAATATATGCCACTGGATACAAGGAAGACAGCCAGCTCCCTGGCCAGGCTCACATACTGCATCCAATCCTTCCAGTATTCAGCTGCCTTGTGCCCACTCTCTGGACAACAAACTCAACATCTCAGCCCAAAGGGAGATGAGGAACTGTACCATCATCTGCTTTAATTAGATCATGCTGATGGAAGAGATTCCAGGCTGTCGTACCACTCCAGAGCATCACAGTTGTTTGGGTAGATGAGTTGGAAAGACTTTTTTTTAGTAGGACTCTCAAAAAAATAAAAATTTGAATCTAATTATCGACAGAGTAGCTATATCTGTAGCTATATCTGCTGTATCATGATTAATCGAGATTCTGGTAACAAGCACCAGCACATGGCTTTGAGACGGTACTTTGAGCGGAAAGTACTTTGATGAAATAACAACTTTGTCCCCTCGTGTTTAAATGACAACATTGGAATCAACTGTGTATTAGAGCAAAGATGAGTCAACGGATGGTTGAACCATTTGACATACAGTGCACGTCAATCTGCATAAATACATAATTATTCTGAATATTTTTGCTGGCCTGCTGTCGGTGGTGTCTGTTCGTGAAAGGCTTTGAACGGTTACAATCCTCGCTCACTCCTGGTCATCGATCCTGTTACAAAGAATCCTTAAAAATAACACAAGTACATGAGTAAACATTATTCTTACACTGAGACCAATGCAAGAAACAAACCTCTTTGTAACATTCTAAACGCATGCAGAGAAAAAAGGCTTAAAATAACAAGAACTCATTAGCAACTGTACATTGTCGGGATTGTACTAGACAATGGAGCAGCTGTGAGTTGAAGTGATTACATTCTCAACAAGCTTCTCCAGTGTCTCCAGTGCCATTCTGCACAATGGCAGTGAACACACCTGAACTAATTTAAAAAAAAAAAAAAACATTAAAATGCCATATGTTTTTGAATGCACTTCCGCCTGTAAGCCGGAGATTTCTATTGGTGCTTGCTTTAGCAGGGCCATCAAGCCGCTATTGTTGATAATGAACAGGTGAGATTTGTATGTGCACTTTGTGTAAATGGTAGGGGTTTTTTTTTTAAGTCATTTTTGCCTGATGTAGGAGTAAAAAACAAGTTGCATCCAGCTAGGCAAAAGTGGTACTTACTCTATGCAGCTGTCAAGTACATTCATAGGAGGTTCTAAGTGCACTGGGCATCCAGCACTGTACATAGTTGAGAGCCAGCCAGTAATTTAGACCCATCATGAATAATCAGCAGCTGTTAGCTTTAAACTTCTTTGTTGAATATGTGGGTCTCGGCTGGATTGAGCCAATGTTTCACACACATGCACACACACACACACACACACTTTATTTGTGCAGAGCCTGTTGTGCCCGAGAGGTGGACATGACAGGTTAGCTAATGCCTCCGCTGTAATTTTCATGGCTGCAGGTTTATGCTGTTGTTGTTTTAGAGAGCATTATATTAAAATGTCAGCCATAGAAGCGGCTCTGTTCATGGCAGTGCTGCCCAGGTGGCTGCATAAAACACCACGGCACACACTCAAGAAACATGAAGTGGCAATATATTGTCTCATTTAAAGTGGCAATTTGTGGGATCTTTATATTTTGCCAAGGGCTGCATGTGGCGTTTGGTGCCAAAGCAGCCTTTGCTTTTGCAATGTTTGCACTGTGTCTTATTTTGTCAATCATAGGGGAATTTATTTCTGTGTATCAGCTCTCCTGTCATTGCTGGGAAGACTTCTTTAGGCATATACATGGGATTTGCCAAGAAAATGTTATTAATATAAAAATAATTTAAAATAAAAATAATTGTAATTTCTAAAATACAGTAAGAAGGATTTACAGAAAGTCTCTCACTGTCTGATAACATAATTTGCTGGCAATTGAGTATATCTGGAGTAATATAAAAACTTATCTTAAAATTTCATCAATTTTACTAAATTTTTTTTTTTTGTTTTTTACTACTACTACTGTTTACTACTTCTACTGCTACTACTACTATATAAATACCGTTGTGATTAATTGAAATTCTGAATAGTCTGTTAGTTTTTTGTCAAATAGTAATTAAAATTAAAGCAGCTTGTGTTACAGTAATGGGTCCTATCCTAATTTAAGTTTTTAGGACTTTCTTAAAAAACAAAACAAAACAACAACAACAAAACATCCCCCTCAAAAGTACCCTAAACCAATATATGTATAACGAGATTTCCAATTTCCGAGTGCAAGTGAATGCAGCGTTTGATTGGCTCTGAAAGCTACCTTTTGTACGTAATATTCGTTTGTGGCGCGTAAGAACTTTCTTGAGTGTTTGACAGATTGGTTTATCCGGTGAGTAATCCCCTTCGTACTGTAGGATGATAAAGTAACATAAAATTAAAGAAAATAAAAAATAAAACGTAAAAACCTTTACAAATCCTTGTTTACTGTATACAGTGCATGTCTTTAAATACCTACGTTTTTTTTTCAAACCACACCTCGACGTAAAGTAATTATGAAAGACAAAAACATTAAACACAAAAAGACAACATTAAAAATTCACGTTTCTGCTAACAAATACTGCAAAAGGTGTTCACACCCTGCGTACATCCTACGTAATCCAATGTACGATTACGTGTAAGTAGATGTTAATGTATGAAACGGAGAATATCACACACACGTTACTGTCTCTAGACTTAATTTTAAGTCTAGAATTTTAAAATGTGCTTTCAAAAAAATATTAAACACACTGTGACACTGTGCTCTACCGCATGTTTGCTGGGCGTACAGCCCAAAAGTTTCAGAGATAAAGAGGCTAAAAATATAATATCCCTAGCCTGGCAACAAAGATCATATTTTATTATGCTAATTAGTTGGAACACTCGAATGACCTCCTAAAGTTGAGACATTTCTTTTTTCTCCTTCAGCTTCTGTGTTTCATTTAGGGTTTTTTTTTTTTTGACAGCGTATAAACAAAAAGTTAAAAAAAGAAAAATCAAATGAAAAATATTCAGGAGGATGTTGTTGTTGCACCACAAGTGACAAGTTAAAAAACTGTAATGTCTATTTTTTACATGATGGCTGCTACTAAACTTTGTGGACCATTACCATGGAATTCAACGACCCATTAATTTCTGATCTTTTTATTGTGATACATGGTGACACCAAGCTGGTTAGCTTTATTGGCAATACTGTCTGAGAACATAAATACGAGATACAATTATGAGGTTTTGTGTACAGAATGACGTGTGGATATGAAGTATTTTAAATGGACCCCATTGAATATTTAATTCTACTGTTATAATTCAAGATATATGGAAGAAGTAACACAGGCAACACTGAGGTCGATACTGTCTGCAGCTATTGTACCAGGTCCTTAAGTGCAAGAAAAGCCTCTCTAAAAAGGCTCCACTGCAGCTTTTATTATCGTCGATTCAACACATTATGTGTCCAGGGATCAATACTTCTCACCTCCCACAGAATAGACACCAGAGATGTAGTTTCAAGGGCAATAATGAGCAATGTCTGTACTTGCCTTTCACAAGCACATGAGTTATGAAAAAAAAAGTAAACTGAAGAATGAGAAGAGACGAAAGGTGAGGTACCAGAGTATTCAAAAAGTAGATCATATTTTTTCAAATAAACCAAATTTTTATTATTTATAATTTAGTATAGATGATGGAAATGAATAAATATATAGGTTTCTATTGACCAAAGTATTGCAAAGAAATATTGGAATGATTTCAAGAAGAATATACATATTATATTAATACAATGTTAATTATATGTAAAGTTTTGCTTTGAAGAGTTGTTGCATCTTGACTGTGGCTTGAGAAACGCATCGAAAGTTCTTTTGAAAACGTCAGTGACACCGTTGTCTTCAGCAACATTAGTCCGTCTATAGTTCCTCGTGTCGTGCGTCATTTAGCTTTTCACCTTTCGATGAAGCTGGTCTGACGCTGGTCATCCTCCACAGTACATGCTGGGCTTTGAGATGGTATTTTAACTTTGCGTTTCTTCTGAGAATACAATGTAAACTTTTTTTCCACAGTATGTATAAATGACCACGCATGTATTGACTCTTACTGTATCAGTTAATAGAGCAGAGAAAAGTAAAAAGATTATTGGAATTATTGCATAGCCACTAGGCTTCTTTTTGTTAAAAAAAAAGTTAAATTGTTTTATAAATAATTCCACAATTTATTTAACACAATTTTTTGTTATTTTGGCATTCCAATTTTTTATATTTTTATATATATTTTATTGCTGTTATAATATGTAGACTGACTGTGATGTAATAAAGAAGTACAAGGTGATACTACCACTTTTTTGTAAAGGTGAAATAATAGCTGCTAATTATACGTCATATAAACCAGAGGCTGCTGCTTGAATTGAATCCCAACCTTTTCATAAAGAGAGAAATCTACTTATTTAACTCCAGGAAGACATCAGACTATTAAAGGCCTGTGTTGGGATTTTTTGTCTTTCTAATGTCACAAATTTAAATGAAGCTAACAATAGGACGATCAGTTCTCTTCGTCTTTTTTTTTAAATGCCTCATTTGACATTTATTATACCTGATGGCCTATAAATAAAAATAATTAGTGCAGAGGACAAAGTCTTTTTTTTTTTTTATCACTTCTACAGTACGCCTGCCCATAGGGAAGGTGAGCCCTTGCATAGACCTCCAGAGAGGTATCCTTTGCCATTCTCAGCTGAATGAGGCTATTATTTTTCTGTAGTTGTCGCCTCTTGACAAGAAGTCAAGCTGACAGTCATGCTGGAACCTAACACCTCAGCAACTTTGGTCAGAGAAAAACAAGCATGTACATGGCTGGATGATAAAACCTATTTAGAGTTTCCTTTTTTAACTTATTCCTTGGCTGTGCTCCATTAGAAATAAGACATTATGTCTGTGTTTTAATGATGCAGTGTTTTAATAAAAAAATCAAATTTTTCATGGACTTGTATATATATATATATATATCTTTTTTCAATTCGACTTTAAAAAAACAAACTTAAATGCTTAAATGCTCTAACAAACTTACTTCATCAGCAGCAAAACATATCTGTAGTACATTCCCCAGACTCACTGGGCTGTGTCTATGGAAATGTCTGTGTCATCATCAGCACAACACTTTCTGACATACTATTGAAATTGCTTTATACTCTTTTTTTCGCTGACACTGTAAGGACACAGATTTTAAAGTTTCTACTTCTATTAATGTTTGTAAAGCATCAGCGTTCCTCCAAGCCAAAGGACGAGTTCAGGGGTGGAGAGGTTGGCCTAGTCCAGACCACCAGCAGAATATCAGTCAGACAGATAGAACTTTATGTTGTTACACTAATAAAGTCAGGTCATTTCTGGCCTAGGTGGATTTCTATTTCTAATAAGCTAAGAAGAGTAACCTTTTTCATCAGAAGGGGGTGAAAGAAGGAAGCAGCAGCTGTAAGGTACTGGCAACATTCAAGCTTCATCTTGGTTGTGTGTGTGTGTGTGTGTGTTTTGCGAAGGTTAAGCTTACCCACGGCAACAAAAGAGTTATCCACACCGACCACTCACCTTCTCTGCCTCTGATTGGCTCTGACCTCAGCAAAGAAATCAAATAACGGAATGCATTTGAGATGTTGCTGTTTTCATGGCAACGAGGACATGCTGAACACATCCTGCCCTGTATTGATTTAAAACGGGACAGGACAGATTGGGGCAGCCCTCGCAATTTGTAAACTGATTTGTTCAGTTCAGCATCCAGGCAGAAGTCTGGATGAACCTTAATTTGTTGGCCCCTGGGAAACTACACCGTTGTACATATTCATCAAGAGTTTCATTTTATGTAAAGGCTGCTTTTAAATCAGTTGCACAGGGGAAGCTGGCTGAATGTGGGTGTACATAAATCATGAGTATGTTTTCAGTCTACAAGGTTGCCAGACACACACACACACACACATACACAAAGTGATATGAAATTAAGGGACAAACGGGGACACGTTAAATCTGTGTGCCCTCAACATCCATGTAAAGCAATAAATCTGTTTTGCCTCAAACAACCAATTTAATTACACAGAATTAAGTCATGTGGTTGCTCGCTGTATTAATGCCAATCCAGAGGCAGAGCATTAATTTGAACCTACGTCACCTCAGGTCTGACCCCAGTGCAGTCTTTCAGACGATGTTCTTCTAATTTTATGCCGTGTATGAGAAACTACAGAGGATTCTAATTTTATGCCGTGTATGAGAAACCAGTGTAAGAACTACAGAAACAGCCTTTGGCCAAACGATGTAAGTGGCAGTGACAGAAGTCATTTCCCTACCTTCCTCATTAAATATTGCAATTTTACTTTCTTTCAAGTGTCCTTTGAATTCAGGGATGAAGCTGCCCTCTCTTCATGTGTCAGTTGCCTCATTCTTTCCTTGCAGTGCAACACCAGGCTTGAGTTTTCATGCATGACTGCATGAGCACATGTTAATTAACCTCCACAATAATGTCATGCCATTACTGTTAATGCGTTAAAATTTCTCAGGCTACGTAATCTTGTCTTCATCGAAGGTCTCCATCCTGACAATCAGCCTCATGTGGACACCACTCTTTGGGACAATCTCATGTCCCACCCGTTGGCAGTGGTTGGTCTGTGAACCAGAAGATCATTTAAGGCCCAGATGTTAGGGTTAGTTCAAATTCTCTTCTCCGTTCCCTTCACATCCCAGTCTGATGCAGTTTTTAGCTGTTGTTTAAAACATTTAAAACTGGCATAGAGATACTTCATGTCAGACTACACACTCGATACCACAAATCCTCTGATACTCTGATTCTAACCACATCTTGGCAAGTCATTTCACCTTTTCCTTATTTTAAGGTAGGGGAAAAACATTTTGACATTTTCTGCTTAAGTACATTTTTCTTGGACTTAAATCACCCTTGCTGAGTATGTATGTAAAACAAAACAAATCCTTTCCTAAACTGCCCTTAAAGCAGTTGTTCTCAAACTTTTATTACACCTCCAAATGGTAAATAGGATTATTGTGGTGCCTCGTATCAGCACAGATATTGGTTTTAAACTTATTGCACTGATTTGTAAAAATTACAAATCAGTGCAATTTACGCAAATAATAAAGATAAAGACATGAAGAATGAAATGAAGCAAGAAAATATATACATTTGAATTAATTTGCCTTCAGGAGCTCTATCATGATGTGCAGCTTGCTATCTGGCTTGTCCCCAACTCCCCTACTAAGGAGGTAAATAAAAAACATCAGGAATCACCTAGAACAAGGACACACTCATTATCAACAACTGGAAAAAGGAAAAAACAAAGCCCTAAAAATCCAGATGTCTGCACCATAGAGAGACAGTCAGTGACAGAGACAGGCATCTACTGTGGTTATTCGTGCTTTAGTGCCTTTAAGTGAATGAAATAAGATGATATATATTAAACAATTTATTTAATGATATGTTAAAGGAATGTGAGCGTCTGTTGCTGCCTCTCTTAGTTTACAGTTTTTATTTGGGGGCAAATGCTAAAGTTGTGTCTCCTCCCTCTGAAATCTCACTGGCCTTCAGGTAATACTCGTCTCATATCTCAGTTTAAATGCTGGGGCGGCGTGACAATGGGCTTATTTCACCACCCATGCATGTCTGTTTATAGAGTACAGTTGTGCGTCCAGGAGACACTTTTTATTAGGCCTCTGCCAGCCTGGAAGCATGAGGTCAATGGAACTTGCAGAATAGAGCACCTGAGACTATTGTTCCCTCAGTGAAGGCTGAAAGTCCTTTAATTCGTTAAAGCCTGCAAACAATGGGCCCACCCCATTCTTCACCCGTCCACCACAACTGATGTGCTGTGCCTTACTTATCTCCAGAGTGATTTATTAAACCTTATTAAACCTGCTGAAATAAAGGCCACTTTTTTCAATAGCAGCCAGCATTATTATGGCTTTAACCAGATCTTCTATGTTAATTAGTAGAGGCAGCAACATTTAATTAAATTACTATATAAAAGACTCAAACTGCTTTTAATTAAATGAACAAAACGTTGTCCTAATCGTTGAAAGCTGATGTTAACCTGTTATGAGACAATATTTAAAACTAAAGTTGACCTCTGCATAAAAAAATAACAGGGTCTTTTTTTTTTTACTTCACACAAAGTAAGCAATAGTTTCTCAGAGAAGTCCATGCTTCATTTTTACTACGGTTGCTACAGTGAAAACTAGCTTCATTTTTACTACGGTTGCTACAGTAAATTCTAAACTACTATAAACCAGTGACCTATACAGAAATAAGGTCAAAGAAGTTTAAAAGATTGTTTATGGTCAAATTTGAGTACCATATTTTCCGGACTATAAGCGGCTTATACAAAGATACTTCTTTTCTATGGATTTTTTCTCAGCCACCAGGGGGCGTTCTAGCAGGAAGTGAAAAAACGAGTCAGTCAAGTCAGTGCAAAGAAGAACATGCTAGTTTGGATATCTGCGGCTTATAGTCTGGTGCGGCTTATATATGTCAAATTTTTATTGTTTTTACTTAGTGGGTGCGGCTTATATTCATGTGCTCTCTATAGTCCGGAAAATACGGTAATACTCAGTTTCTGTTGACAAACACAGAAACATTAAACCTGGTTAGTAGTGTTTTAATTCAATGATTTAGACACATAAAAAATAATAATATATATTTAAATGCAATGTAAAATATATAATATTATTATAAAATCTTACTGAAAATTTCACTCATTTATTTATTTTTCATGTTTGTATTCCAGCATAAGCTTAGTGTCTCTCTTTGCTTCCACATTTTGCTAAATTAAAAAACGCCTGATGTGCTTCTGGTCTATATTTGTCACAGCTGCGTTGTGCTAACGTCATTCTCCTAAGCTATTCCTTAAATGAATATTGCTTTTTTGCACCAGGCTCTCAGTCGAAGAAAATGGGGGAGATGGGAGTGCTCTCCATTTTATAGAGGATGAGAAGCTGATGTGATTGTTACACACCTGCTGATATGTAATGTATGATAATATATTCTTCCAATTTTTCTAATTCCAAACCATTACCAAGCGCTCAGCACATGCTCTGCATGCCTCCAGCCAAACTTCCACCTCACCCACAGCACACACCACATTTACCTGCACTCTGTGCTGTTTTTTCCGATTCTCAAAAATAAATCAGGAACATATAGATTTCTAAATGGATATAATTTCATCCAGTCCGTGCCCTCTAATAGGCTCATTAGGCTCCAACTCTGCTGTTCTTTGTAAGAGTAGTACAATAAAGGAAAACAGCAGGCAATCCATGACTGCATGCAACCACAGCACAGAGCCCAAAACTCTCCAGGAGTTCCCTGGCCTCCTGCTGTTTTGAGTGCTTCTGGTAGACTGTTAACCATGCTGTAGAGTTAGAAGTATAATAATGACTCATAATAATACACTGATTATGGGCAATTAAGTGTTTTATCAAAGTGACAGTGTGCGCCTTCTGAAATAAAATGAACTGACAGGCCAAACCAATGCTCTTTTTCCGCCTTTTATAAAAAAGTTAAGTGCCACTGTTGCCTACATGGAAGGTTTTGTTACTCACAGCAGTACTTATATACGTATCCAGTGGTGGTTGTTATTTGACCTTGTTATAAACTCAAGGTTTCTTGAGCTTTGGTCACTTGTGTGTAACATTGTTCATGCAGAACCAAAGTATGACCCAATTAGCTGCTCTGTGTTTGCTACCGTCCTTAAAGATGTGTGTGCATGGCAAATATTTCAGTAGCAGCATAGTTTTTTTTATTTGCTTGTTTTACCATTTCACCCTAAGGCTATGTTGACTTTTTACCATCCAAATTCAGATCAAGGCATTTCTCACTACGTCAGATGCAGAACAGAGGACATGTAACAAGCAGGTTTGCATAGTTCATTTTTCAATGAACCTGACTCTTTTTTTTTTTTTTTTTATGTAAACAGATACACAGCACACAGAATACAACTAACGAGGCAAGTGTTTGGGTAAAAAAAATGCTGCAATGCAGGTTTCAGAATACATAAAAGAAAGATTGCCCCGAGATTCCTGCCGGTTTTACCTTCCCTCTCGTTAGATCAATAATGTCTATCTGTTGAATGACTGAGATAAATGAGCAGTCAGTGCAGCTTCCCGATCACCAACATGGTATTTGGCTTGTATCAAAAGCAAAAATACAGATTCTAAGTGATTAAAACCAACTCACTCCAAAGGTGTAGTGAAAGAAATCAAAAAAGTGATAAGTGAAACAGTGAGGTTTTGAATCACAAGTTAGAGCCTAAAAAAATCTAACCCCAGAAAAGCTACTGCAAACACTCTGGTCTTGAAATACTTCTCAAGGTGCCGTTGATATCCTCAGTACATGAATGCATCTATAATATGTTCTGGAAAACTGACAAGGAAGTCTATATGTCTCTTGAGCCGTAAACCATGTAACATTAAATAATGCAGGGCTTGTGTTGTGAACGTAATGATGTGGCTGAAAAACAATCTCAAAACGCATTTGTTGCAAATGCAATATGTCAGTAGGGCATGCAGTATACAGTATGTTCCAAAAACATTCCATGTGAACTGCAAAGAGAAATAAACATATGCGCTATATTAGGATGCACTTGAACTATAGTTACCACGACAACAATTTGGAATAACTTAATTCATTAGTTAAACATTATAATAATTCCTGCATCACACTCAAAAACATTGTGGCAGTGGCAACATTACTCCCTCAGACTCATGGGTTCTTGTTATATTGATAGGCGTCCACTAAACACGTTACCCTGACTATAGGACTGCTGCTAATGCAGTGTTGCCTGAGGGCTATTGTGCACAAATATCCCTTTTGTAGCTCACGTGAGACACAGAGATTTCTCCTGACTTTATGAATGTTTTACCGTAGCAGTGACTGCAGATATTGACAGACCTGAATTATTTGTTGTCTCGTGTTAAGAATAACTGATTTTTGACAGGCGATTCTGTAGCCAGTTAATTAGCAAAGGTGGTGAGGCGTGGTCCGTGTTGACAGACACTCCGGAGTGTAACAGATTATGCAGTGATACAAAAAAAGGTGTCCTATTCTAATGACTTAAACAAGTTAAGGCTTCATCATCTTTGACTAGTTTGATCATTTATGTCATGGTCTAGCAGTGAGCTGTGTTCATCACCAAATTATTCAATAACCGTGTATAAAAACCTGTTAAAGGTGTTAAAGCTTTTTAACAAGTTTTGATCAGTTTTTACTTTTCCAAAACTGAGAAAACATTTGAACAGAACTTCATTTCAGTTTTTTTTTTTTTGGCAGGTTGTCACCCAGTGTGAAAAACATCCTTGAATGTTATTGTTGTTATCATTTGCTTTGTTCTTTCATAATTTTATTTTTTACTTTTTGACTCCCGCTTATGTGGCTGCTCTGTCCACATGCTCTGCATTCAACAACAAAAACAAGTATATTTTTGTAGTTTCTGCTCAGAAAGAAGAATTGATTAGTCTAAATAAATCCCCCAAACAATCGATTTATTATGGGCTAAGCTTCACCCGGCTGCATGAACATGTCCTGAATTTGTATTGGATTTCTTTACTCGGATGCGTTGCTTGGGGCCAGTTCACTCACCTGAACATCTATAACACATTAAAGTTGTATAACATTTATTAGCAGCCTATCAAAAGCAGCACATTTCAGCCACATGTGGTTTCTGTGTGCACAAACAAATAAAAACCAGCACACATTTCCATAAATACTAGCAGAAACCCCCCCACAACAACTGCCACCGTGTTGGATTTTAATATATTTGCAGTGAAGTAGAAGGGAGCGCTATATAGGTGGCAAGGCTTTGTGGGAAATGGGGTCACATGCAGTGTGTGGGTGTAAATTCAACCCAAAACACAGTTTTGAGCACACTGAGCAGGAAGATGTTTGATGCCAGTATTATTTTATTCTCATTAACAGAAGACAATTTAACCAAAAATGAATGAAATGTAAAAAACTGTCCAAACTGACCATGTCATCGCATTAGACAATATGTCAATAAAACCAAGGATAAATCAGGTAAAAATAATGGTAAAAAAGATAAGTGAAACTAAACATCCTTCAGAAATAACAGCCAAGTGAGCAGTCTAACACCTAAAATACATTTAAATTTTACTCCTCACGCAATGTTGGTTAAACAAGTCTAAACATGACAAAGTGTTAACACTGAGGAAAGGCAGTTTATTCAGCACAAAGGCGCGTCTTCAGGTGTTTTAATAAATGCCTTTAAACAGATCTTACTGTAGGCCTTCCTCCTGTCTTCATTCTTGATGATTAAATACCTCCGAAGTCATTACAGAGTATCAGGCATATGATTTTGTTATAGAAGGGTTTGAATACAGTTCTGCAAGTGGAATTTGTACCTGTGCACTCCTGTTTACTTAAAGCAAATTCACATACATGTATTCTTGATGTTTTAATAACAGCGCAAATTCTTCAAAGTTGTGCGTTCGAAAACTGACCTTTGACCAATGAATAGTCAGTCTGGCAACAAGGTCAAATTCAATGTATCGTTTAAAGGTGTAAAGATGTAAAGAAAGTTGTAAAGTAAGAATTAGAAAAAAAGGAAGAAACTCTTGGAAAACCTTAAGGGCCCATGTTGACCTTCTCAGTACTGAAGTGTGACTGTTTATCTCAGGGTCTCTGTAAATGTTGAGGCCTAGTGTGTTATTGTTCTCTTATAGCATACTCCTTTCTCACAGGTTAGATCACGACTACTTGAACTTTGACATCATAATTAAACCAGCGGCCTCAACGATATCAAAAACACAACTCACATAACGCGTGAAACATATGTACGTGTCGGGAGAACATGAGCAGCATTTATTTATTCATGTTCTACGGCTTTATTTATTTTATTGCCAGGGGTGAGATGGAGGAGTGGGAGGTGCTAGAGCCGATCCCAGCAAAGGTCAGGTGAAGGTGGGGCACACCCTGGACAGTTCACCAGTCCATCACTTGTTTTTTGGACGATGGGGGGAAGTTAGAGTACCTGGAGGCAAGAGCTCTAACCACCTCTCAACCATGAGCTTCACCGTGGGTAACGTACGTGTTAGGAATAACATAAGGAACAAGATATGGTGTAGTGGTTGTCATGCCCGCCTTACACATCTGCCTGAAAAAACACTGTGAATTCTTGCCATTGTGGGACAAAAATGTAGACAAGATTATTTTTTTACTAGTCTTCAAGAGGACCAATGGACTTCGTGCAACAACTAGTCTCACAAATGAAGCAGTTAATCTCGATTTGTCTCGTCTGTGCTGGAGCCAACAGACACGAGGCAATTGAAACACAACCACTTGTGTTTCTGTAGCAGCAGCAGCAGCTACTCAATAGCTATCACTACCCTGTCCAACACAGACATCCTCATCACACATCATTACACTGACAGTTCTGTTGAACTAGTGGGCAAGTGAAGGGTTAAGAGTCCTCTCAAACTCACGTGTCATGTGAGGATGAACTGTTTGAAAGTGAACTGAATGTGGTGTTGAGTCACATCCATTGCTATTTTTCTCAACAAGGTCTTTTTGGTTGCAGAAAATGGTACTGTCAAAAACAGCGCTATAAGAGAAATTCAGGATATTTTATAGTCCACAGTTAGTAGACCTCATGACTTCCCACAAGGACACTGACTCAAACAGCAATCCCACCCAGATCTGTGGGAATTTATGAATGAAGTTGAACAAAATCCTCAAATCCATCAGCTTGTTCTATGAGATGGGCCGCATTTCATGTGCTCCTTATCTGTCTTTCCGAGACATATCTAACTACCCCCCTATTACTCTGCCATAACATGCAGGCACTCTGTGACATTTTCACAAAAAAAAAAACCCTTTGCTTCAGTGAGAAATCCACGATCACTCCCAATTGAAAGCGTGTTAAAAAGGTCACACATCCAAATAAATGCCAGCAATGCCAAAGTATTCCCCCGCTATATAAACACTCAGGCAAAACAGATGCTGGTTCCTCCAGCAGTTCAGTTGATAGAAGCCCATGCAACATGAGTTTGGCCTTTAATTAAATAGCACCAGATTGATTTTTCTAGGGTTTTTTTTCCATCTTTTCTTTTCTCTTTTTTTTTCAAACAGAAATGGAACAGTGAAAGAAGCTAAGCTTCATTATGACAGGGCATGATGTGCATTGTGATTACTTGGCATTTGGAAGGGAGTTAAAGGCACCACCTCTTTTAACAAGAGCAGCTACTATTACCCCGAAAAAAAGAATTCTTCCAGATGGTCCTTCATATTCGCTGTCGTTGAGGAATGGTGCACAACTGTGCGTGAGATAAAAAGCAGTTTGGATGGCGAGAGTAAAGGCTGCACATTTGACTTTGCTGACAGCTGAACTTGCCTGGGATGTATTTAGTGCGACTTTTGCCAAGGTTATAGAGGCATTTATCAGTGCTGGGTTCTTGCTTAATACAATACAAGAAGAAGAATGGAGACACTTTACTAGGGCACATAGTACCAGCTGAGCTTTGCATCTTCAGAGCCAAAATCTCTGTTAGCGAGGAGATATATGAACTGTTTTTCTAAAGTTTCTAACAATCTATCTGATAGCAGCCCTGGGCTTGGACTGCAGTTCCCTCAAGAATTCCAAGTTGATTTGAGTGAAGGGAATCAATAAGACGAGTAATCATTCTATTCAGTCTTTACTCATTTATTTTTTTTTCAGGGTCACAAGTGGTTGGGATGGGTTTCATGAAAAAGACATCCATCACATTAAATATTGATGAGTATAATTGATTGTCGGTGTGGAGACACAGGTGTGGGAGTTCTTAATGTAAACCAAGGTAGACATGCTCCAGGGCTGTGGATTAAACCTTTACATTTCTTGTTGAAAAGTCATTTAGACCACCAAACCTCTGAGAATAAATACATTGATGAATCAGGACAAGCATCTAATGTGCATTTTATGTCATGCTTCTGCTTGTTATGTCTTGCAGTATGTCTTTTTTACGACCACATATACACAGTCTGAGTTCAAAGAAATGAGGCATAAACCAAACATCAAAAACGAACTGTTAAAAAAAAACCAGGAATTAATTGCAAATGGATTTTTATAGAATTTCTGAATTTTTGCGTCGGCAACAGCAGCATTTTATCAGCATAATGAAGGAGTAAATGGTGTGCAGTAATAAATGAATTTGGTAAATGAAATGGAAAATAAAAGGTTGATGTAGTATGAGCTGCTCCCTGGTGCTGTTTTTGCCACACTGAGCTCCTGCATCAGTGTCACAGAGAAAGACCATGTTGATGGTAAATCCCAGTCATGGGCTGCCATCCTTGAAGAAAGAATCTCACGTAATTTCAACTCTTTAACTTTTAAAATAAACAAGGAGTGTTGTGGCCATGACACTTTAAAATTTGAATACATAACAAAAGCAGACTTTTTTTTTTTTTTAAAGTGTCTTGCTCCTCACAGATCGCCTGCAGACAATCACCTTCAGGTCGTCCATATTTTATTCAAATGATGGCCTAAGCCTTAGTTACAGTAGGAACACAGTTGTGCTAACACATCCGTTTTGAGGCAGCTGCTGGTGAAGACTGAAAATGGTACAAGTTAGAAATATATATCACATATATATATAAATACAACAAGAAATGTAATTAACACATTTTTATGTAATTCAACCTAAGTTTTACAGCTGGACTGTTGAAGGCTTTGACACAGAAAGACTACATATAACCTTAAAGTAACCTTATACATAGAACGTGTTTTGGTGAAATCTACATTTTTTATTGGCAACTGAAAACATATCTATGACGGTAATTCAATATATATAGATATTTAGTTTTTTTCTTTTCTTTTTTTCTGTGCTTTAAAAAAAGTAGCACTCCTTATTGAAACCTTTATTCTCCAAAGTGTGTTTTTGCTGCCTGGTCTTCTGCTGTGATACCCTGAGACAAAAAGCTCTCTGGAGCGTCTGTGAATAATTACCCTCAAGGTCCAGTGGTACAGTACAATATAGAGAGATCTTCATCCCACACGCCGGGCAACAGCTCGACTTGATTGATTAATTGCTTTGCTGATCTTCTCGGTCTCCTTGATATTAGAAAAAGGTAATAAATGCTGGAGCCTCTAGGTGTTTTGGAGCGGTGCACTTGCTGAGACAAGATCAAAGTGCTTACAAAGGGGAAGTTTCCTCCAGCTGTGAAAATCAGTGTGATCATTTACAATGACTATACCTTTGGCCATCAGCAGCTGCAGAGCCCAGGCATTTTTTTTTATTTTATTTTTTTTTGAACAGTGTCTGCATGATAAATGACTCTTGTTGGTTCCTAATAGGATGATCACAATTGCTGCTAACCTTAAAGACAGCAGGGCAGATGCTCAGGGGACATGGGCAGTAATTCAAAGTCTTAAACGTAAGTTGCATTTCTATTTGGCAGCTTGGTACTGCCAAACAGTGTGTGTGACTTTTTTTTTTCTTTCCCTGCTCCCAGTACGTCTAAACAAACGTTGTGATCGTACGCAATCATCTTCTGTTTGATCCGTCTCTTCTAGTAAACGTTCAGTTAAATTTGCACACAACCCTGTAAGCTGTGACTATTTACGTTTGTGGTGATTCATTACTGTTGGTTTCTGCTTTTCTTTATCTGTTAGTACAATCTTTTAATCTCTCTTAAGTTTTAAATCATTAATTTCAACAACTAACATGTGGACTGGCCAACAGCTTTGACCAATTTTATCCTTATACTTGTGAAGTTTCACAAGTTCAAAATAATTCGTAAATAGATTTCACCTCTCAGTCTAGAAGCTTCTCCAGTTCCAACTACTGTCAGAAAATTTGGGTATTTATCCTTTAAAATGCTGACAAACTGAATAGTGTCGTTATAGTTAAAAACCTGTACGCCTGCTTGATTTTTTTTTCCTTTTCAAATGTTTTTTTCATTAGTTTACTTTCAAGTGTCAAGTGATTTACCATTTTATTTCAAGAATTCTTTTTTATTCCAAATGAAACATTTTCAAATGACAGAAATCATGACATATTCATCACAACTTAGTGTTTCATTTTCCAATACTGAAGGAACACTTAAAGGCAAAGAAGCAGGTTGTGACCTGATTTGAATCTACGGAGGAAGAATTCTAAACCGAGACACCACTAGATAGAGACGTACGACATATAGAGAAATAACTTTTTCAAATATAGTTTTTTTCATCCCTGTTTCTCACAAAATGTAAGATAATGATTATTAGCATTGGTCCTTACTGTATGGAGGGGTGGCCAACCAGTCATAGGCTAGGAGCTGCAGTTTTTACTGTCTTACTGCAAAGAGTCACATGAGATACATGGGCATACGTAAACTGCCGTGTTCCGCTTTGTTAAAAAAGTACTCTATTCATGGTCATATTTTTGCTTTGCTGTATGCATTTTTGACCTGCAATTTTAAGAGCAAATTTAGTATTATTATACCGTAAAAAAAAATGTGACATGAATGTAACAGCTGCATGAAACCGGGCAAAGAGCCAGGGGTCGGCCATGTCTGATATGGATCATAATTGCTCAACATTTCTTCCTTTTTAATGTTGGGTCATCTCTAGCCCCCTCTCATCTACTGATACTGGCTCACTTTTGAGTGAACATTTTTATTTGTTAAAAAATTGTTCACCATTTTACACAGTAAAAAAACAATGGTGTCAACTAACGTATTATGAAACCACTGCATTCAGTAGGGAAATAAAATAACTGTCATTTTTATTCCTTAGTGAACAAAGAAAAAAAAATCTAACTGTCTGTAACAAACCTGTAACAAACCTAATTGTCGTGTCTCTTTACATTTTTTCCTCCCAAAAACTTTGCTAGTCTGTCAGCACACTCCAACCCCTGTGCTCTCTCTCCACTGCCCTCCTCCTCTCCATCTCTTCTTGGTCCAGTGAACGCCTCTCCCTCTTAACCTCTCCTCTCTATCTCCTGAAACTGCACCAGTCGGTCTGGCTCCCCGTGCTTTCGAACTGGCATGGCCTCCTCTTCACAATCTGCCCAGCTTTTGCCCTCTGCTCTCGGTGGAGGAGACGCCTCTGCGTCCTTGAGGGAGTCAAACTGAGCCAGAGGATTAATGTGATGTTTAGAGCTGAGTGTATCGTCCATCATCCTGTAGTGATATCAGGATGCAGGAGTTTCTCTTTTCTCTCTGCTGCCCATCCCCCTGGGTTGGTCCTGCAGCTTCTGAGAAGAAAGGAAAAACACATCTATTAGGTCCAGTCACAGTGAACTGACTCCTGCTGTCATAAAGCAGAAAATGGCCTTCCTGTGTTTGCCATTTGGGTAATTTATGCCTTTTTTAAGGTGTGTGTTTGTGTGGGTGTGGTTTAATGTGTTGCGTGCAAACACCGTGACACTATAAGTGGGTACTATTATATGGTAGTGCTATAAACAACTAAGAACGGTAATGAATGCTGCCCTGTTCAAACCTCTCCTTCAGGGCTGTTTTGCACAAACAATGTTTTTCTGAATGAATGTTTGTGTGTGTCTGTGTGTCTGTGTGTCTGTGTGTCTGTATATTATGTTGATGTGAAGTGGTCAAAAATCCTTTGTGTATGTCATTTCCAGTGTTGTGTTGTATTGTGCTTACATGCGAAAAATGAGTTGATTATGTGTGTGTTGAGGGGGATGTACTGTATGTGACCTTTTCTGATTTGATTTTAGATTTTTTTTTTTTTTACCCATATTGCCTTCATTCTGTTTGACTCAGGTCCCACATTTCTGCCGACCTGATAAAATACTTTAAATCCAAGATTTCATCTTCAGTCTTTAGGCACTGAAAACATATTTAAATCAGTATTAATAACAATACACTGTATCTCTTCATCTGCAAAAAGCCAATGCACATTATTTATTGTCTACTGCCTGTTGTTCTGTCCCAGAAATTAAAAGAAAATTGCTTTAAGATGGATGTCACTGAATGCATAAAAAGTCAAAATATCAAAGTGCTGCAGTAACATTCACATCAACATTTATCTAATATGATATATATATATATATATGTATATATATATATTACAAATTGCTACATTGGTGCTACTTTTGAATATTCTCTTTATCGTGGCCTATCCAGGCAGTAAATCTGTCCAAACCTGCATTTACCTCAAAAACTGCTGTTTTTGTTCTAGCATTATTATTTTGTTCTAGCATTATTTTGAATCTCTCTCTCTCACACACACACAGAGAGACATGAGGTAAAGTGAGCACAAACTGCTCTCTCTGGTAATTGAGAAAGTTAAGTGATCACAACAAGTTTTCACTTTCATTGTATTGTATACATTAAGGAATGTTTTTTTTCTGGCTACAACAAAACCAAAAGTGCTCTCCGACATCGACAACGACGTCTTTATTATTACTATTTTTTGTTCAGAAAATAAAACCAATTAGTAAAGAACAAATTCAGTAATTAACTGCCTATTATCCAAAGAAATGCTTTAAAGTTTTTATCAAGTTGAGGAAACTGTTTTATTTTAGAATAAAACAGAAATAATCTTAGTAAAATACTGTAATTAAAAAAGCAGGAAAAATCCAGGCAGTTCAAAAATAAATATATACACATTCTAATTAAGATAAGACTAAAACACTATTCCTCTTGCTATAAAATGTCTACAACTGCAGCTTCAAGGATATAAATCTATATATAGAAATATATTATACTATATATTTTCTATGTAAGTCCAGGATTTGGGGCATTTTACAACTTCATGTATCTGCAGACGACTCAGCGAGTTGACACTGAGAATGTGACACATCGCAGACAGAGGAATTTGTCATCAGACTCCAAGGACATTGACCTTTTACCCTAACAGAGCACACTGGCTGCATTCATGAAAAGCAAAGTGACAAGTCTTTGACAAAGTAGTGCTTCAGAAACACATTTAACCCAATGCCACTTGGCTTCCTACATCCTATTTCCTCAAATAGCATGTGCATCTAAATCCCTGTACATATATATATATATATATTATGAATGTAATGTAACTACATATGTATATTGAGTAATATAAATAGTTATAATAATATATATATTAAAAAACAAGGATAATTGAGCTTGTTCAGAATTTTTCTGACCATATGTTTGTGACAACATTTAACCACATGCAGGGTTTTTTTGTTAGTTTTTTTGGTTTGTTTTCAGTGCAAACCCTTTTGCTAAGTACACTGGGTTGAGTCTAACAATTTTTTAAAGATATTTCCAGTTCGACAAAGAGATGTATGATAAAATACAAAAAAAAAAATCACTTGCACAACCTCGAGCTCCAAGTAATTATACTTAGTGGCTTCGTTAATGTGGCCAATTATCGCTGTGCGAGACAAAATTGCCTAAAATTCGAGAGTGATAAGTGAAAAAATATTTTTGACAAATTGAAATAAATGGATATTTCTTACATTCTTCATTGCCACCCAATGTTTTTAATTCCTAACTTTTTTCACCACTCCAGTTTTCACATTAATAATGCTTAGCTGGTCTCAGCATTCGCCATCTGGCGACTGACCCATGTGACCCTATCAATATGGAACATGTGGTTGTGTAATAACAGCCATTAGTTTCCACAACATCACCGTTTTTGTCATAGGAAGCAAATTGCAGAGATTATAATAATGGCTTGTAAATAAGCTCTAATTGTGGAATATTACTGGAAGAGTCCAAAGAACAGAGGAGTGATGTGAAATAAAAAGAAGAGAACTGAGTGACGTGCACTTTTTAAAAAGGCTGCTTGATTTATTAGAGTCTGTGAAGAAACTGATGAAATGAGTGACGGCCTGTTTCATGTTCACAAGTGCAGAGTGACAGAGCTAATTATAGCCATCAGGATACTGTCGTGTACCACGCATGTACCCAAGACAAAACCAAGTTAACAGAGCAAATATTCAGCAGGTGGAGGCGGTGGTGAATATAATCCGTGGGGGAAAAGCAGCACTTTTATTAGCATTGTCTTATTAGCACATGTTATTAGCATATGCAGATACATCTGGTTGAGAGGGTCCGTTTGTAGTCTGTGCTACCTAACCCCTGTCATCAAGCACACAGCTGCAGACAGAGCTGTCCAAGCTCCAAACTTAAAGTTTATAAAGGTTCAAATTTCTCTCGTCCTTTTTTAAAATTGCATATTGTACCTGCTCCAGTCAATCAATTAAAAACTGTCCAATATACAAAATGCATACTAATTAAATCACAAACGATTGAGCACCGATCTTGGAGTTGATTAAAAAAAAAAGATTTAAATATTCACACGATGCTTATTAAAGCATTGACGTTCATGTCAGGCCAAAAGCAGAATGTCAGAATGCTGGATGAATTCAGTCTAGAGGGTCCATTAAGTCATTGCGGTATGAGGCATTTTAATGAGACTAAAAGAAAAAGAAAAGTTTGACATCTGCTTTGTACAACAGAGGTGCCAACAAGACGACACCATCAGCTGTGTACAAACAGAGCGTGTGACAGAATAAACAGGGCCTACCATCTCTTAATGACTCCTTGTTTATTTTTAGAGTCTAATGTAAGACCTTGCTAATTACCACAAAGGCTGTGTGTCATTATACGTTACATTATTACAGTTGGAGATCTGAGAAACAAAGCCACATCCTTATGTCACAATAAAAATGTTTCATTGTTAATTGTCGTCCTTGGCAGATTTCGATTTATGATTTGTTTCATAATATTAACATCGAACAATGTGAGTTGCTTGGATTGTCTCTGTGAAATCCACTCTCTGTACAATGTCAGTGATGAAGAAAAGGCTGAGGGTGAAATGGACAGAAGAACAACAGCAACGTTGAAAGGTTTTGAAGATTAGTGAGACCTGCTCTGATGGGGTGGGCTTGAAGATTAGTGAGACCTGCTCTGATGTATGGTTTAGAGCAGGGGTGGGTCAAAATAAGGTTGACAATTTGGCTGGTAAATCGGTTCTGTGTTGGTTTGATGTAGAATGCTGGTGAAATAATGTAAGTAAAATGTAACCTAATAATTGATGTAGAATGCTGGTGAAATAATGTACCGGTAAGTCAAATGTAACAAAAATAAACCTGAAGATAATTTGGCACGTTTGATGTTAGCTGCTATCTGGTGGCATCAATAGAGTTTACGGCTGATTCATTTTAATACAGAAAACTGAAGGACTGGCATGTCTTTACCAGACATTGTACCTGTGTTTAGCAGGTCAGATTAAACAGCCCAACAGGTCGTATCTGACCCATGGGTCGCAGTTCACCCAGGTCTGGTTTATAGACAGTGGGATTGTGTAATGGACAAAAGGCAGATTTGGAGGTTGGGGAGATTTTGTGAGGTCTGGTTTATAGACAGTGGGATTGTCTAATGGACAAAAGGCAGATTTGGAGGTGACAGGATTAGAAACCTGAACAGTTTATCCAAACTGCTAATTCCTAATCCTAATCTTGGTCTTTTCCACCAAAAAGCTCAGTATCTCAGGACTTTTGTGCTTACACAATTATTTCCCCCCTCATTACACTATGTGGGAAACATTTTCATCTTTCTGCTTCTACACTCCACATCAATTGATATTTCACAACACCGAGCAGACTTCCCCACTCTTTCTCAATTGTCAGAGGCAGAAAGCGCCACTTACAGGTTCTTCTTAGATAATTGCAATGCAAATGAGCTCATCCAAAGAGAAATTAACCTCCCTTAAAGAGGGTTTATGTCCTCACTTCTCTCTCTGTCTGCAGGTGATTCCTTTGGATGGGAGAAAAAAAAGCACAGACTTTGATAAATAAAACACGACAGAGGATTTTTAACAATCTGAAAGGAAGACAACTTTAATCTTTATTCAAATGATAAGAAATTGTGTTTGGTGCTTAACTCTGAGAGACACTTTAAAAAACATGGTCAAATCAATGCCCTATTTTATTTAAACGAAGATGACGTGCTCATCACTGCTGGCTTCAGCGTATTTCAGTTAGAACCAGCCCTGAAAACAACTTCCATTCCTAATGTTAACTGTGAGTCATGTGGGCTCTCCAGCTGGGAAACGCTGAGTGAAATCATTCATGTAAATTTGTGCATACACAAGGAGCAACTGTGTGAGTAGCCATGCATTTTAATAAAGCTGACAGTGAACTCTTGGGTGGTGGTGTGTTCAAGTGTGGAAAATATGCTGGTTGGCACATGTTTGGCGCAGGATCCCTTCTTGGCCCTACACATGCAACACAGGTTGTAGAGCGTGTCTGCAGACAATTAATGGGTTCACCTTCTCAAAATAACTCAATTAAATAGTGCAGCGATTGATAATGAGGTCTAATTTAGCCGTGACTTTCTATAAACCTTTTGCTTCATGCTGTGTATGTTTCCTAAAATGCCTGAACAAAAGCAGTACCTTTATATTTATACATTTTGTGGCAAAACAGTCCATAACATAATGCACCATATTCTAATTTGCGAAAGTTAATTACTTGTAGCTATATGTAATGAACGACTAAGCTGCTCGACCCCGGGCCTTGGACTGCTTTGAAAAAGTGAGATTTCTTCTTTATCTGATGTTTAGTAGCAGTCGTCCATGGAGCCTCCCATACGTCTATAGCTCATTACCACATAAGAGATGAAGTATAAGGCAATTAATGAAAGGTCAGGCCTGTCGGCTTTGAGAACCTCCCATAGAATGTTTGGAGTCAGGCCAGTGCATGTGGAAAATGGTGTAAGGCAGACCACCTCCATACCCCATTAATATGTGAGTCATAAAGTCTAAAGACAAGTTGATAGATCTATATGGATAAAAATAACAAAGCTGCTTATCCACAAGTCCATACTCTGAACACTTCTAAAAACAGATAAGTCCTTCCTTTGTGGATTCTGGTTGGTGTTAACCTGCATTTTGCCTTTTCTAAGGACTGAAAGAGGGTTATTCTCCAATAAGCTGTAACCAGTGTTACATGGTTTTCCATTCATGTTTGGTTTCAAATGGGATGTTTTCTCTGTTTTAAAAAGAAAAAACCGAGATCAAATAAAATCTTAGACAGCTCAATGGTTGTCAAAGATGTGATGAAAGTGAGAAAAAATGGAGAAGCTTGATAGAGGTGTATTCACATGTTTTAGTTATTAAAGTGAAACAACTTTTGAAATTATAACTCTTAAATGCCTTACTTTGATACATGCGGAAAAACAAGATTAACGATCAAATGCAGGAGATAGATTTAAAAGAAGAAAAAAAGTCCTCAACTATTACAAATGAATGTCTACATTTAAGCCTTACCCTAAGTCTAACTTGATCCTAATTATCTTCTCTAACCTAACTCAGAACTAAATCAGAACTAAGTCCTCTAACAAGGGACCTGCAAAATGTCCCCACAAAAACAAATTTCCCAAAAGCAAAAGTAGATACATATATATATATATACATATATATATATATATTTTATTTATTTATTTATTTTTTACAAAAGAACGTCCTCAGTAGTAAAGCTATACAAGAAACATACACACTTTGTACAATGGTGACATTCATTTTGTGATTTAACAATCCACCGTGAGGAATTAGGATTACCTTCAGGACTAATCTGCATTTTTAGGGAACTTTGGGATTAGCATATTGATTAACACACTGTAATTTATCCTGACGTTGCTATGTGGGTGACTAAAGTGTAATTAGTCAAAGTGCATGACTTTGTTTGTGCAGGTCAGAATGTATAGTCTTGATATGTGTAGGTTGATAATAACGCCCCCACATGGTCAGACATGGTGTGAAACTATAGTCACATACCTGCTTTGTTTAGTCACACCTTAAAGTTTATAAAACTTCAACTTTTTTTTCGTGGCCAATCCATGGCCTCTCTTCCTGCCACATTGTAAAATAATTACAGCGCTGGGCTGTCATTTTTACAGCCACTTCAAATGTATCTGTGGTTCCATGACTCGGCAGCAACACTGGTGAGAACATGTGCAGCATCTTCATTTTATTCATCTTTAGAGAAAGCATTCATTGATTTGCTTTTCCACACAACACAATCGGATCATGCTGCACCAGCTGTTTGAAGTGATTTCCCAGCATTCCGTGCGGTGTGTGCAGCTGATTTCGTTGTTTTGGAAAATGCTGAAAAACCGTCCTTTTTAAACCATAATGAATGCACACGGTGTATTCCAACCTAAACATTGTTTCAGGTCAAAAGGTTAAGAGGATTTTTGTGTATTTACAGCAGGGCCATAAAAATGTCAGACCAGCAGTGACGTTGCAGAGCAGTCAGTCTACAGACGACAAAATGACAAATGTGTGTCAAATGTGTTGTGAGAGACTGTAGACTCATTAATAAAGTGTGAGCAGAGGCTTTTCCAAACTTTCAAAAGCACCGTCAAGATGCACAGTAACTTTCTGAGTCTATATGTCGAGGTATACTTTTGCATGTACTTCCTACTACTACTGAGGTTTTTCATATTAATAATTCCAACATTTGGATTAGTTACAAATAAAACACGTGTGAAACACAAACATCTACTTGCCAGAAAAAAAAGTCATATTTAAGGATGTTGTTTTATCTTGATTAATCAAGATTATTTAGGATGTGTAACGTTTAATTGTTTGTTTGTTTTTTAATGTGATTATTCCACAACTGCCCTGTGATTAATCTCATTAAAATACATAAAAAATACCAATAAAATTGGCCTATTTTCATGGTAGTTATGATTCAATTATATGGATAAAAAAAGACCTGTTGATTCAATTATATGGATAAAAAAAGACTTTTTTTGGGTTATTTCCCAGTTTACTGCTTGTTCTTCAAGTCTCTGTTGCGCAGTTTTGTGATGTGTTAACAACAGAACGAGAGATGGTGTAAAAATATAAAAATATCTTGTTTTAAACAAATATTCAGAATTCTTCATTTCAAATGAAATTTTATGTGCTACTCCCTGCAAACAGAATGATGCTTTTGGTTCAGAGAGTTCATTGTGGAGTACTTGCAGATGGCCACAGAAAATAAATGAGTTTTTCAAAGTGTGCAGAGGTGGAATATCTCTGTGTAAATGTGCTCTACTATAAACACAATTATTTATCTAACCCTTGGCAGCACGTTGAGAAACAGAGAAAAGAAGTGGCATTTTTTTGTTTATCATTCTTCATCGCTGACATTGGTGTGTGCGTCTAAAACTGTATGAGAAAATGTGGCGGCTGAAGAACAAGTATAAGGACTGTCAAGGATTTTCATAAGAATATCCTAGCCTGCAGCAAACATAAAGAAAAAAAACAAAAAAAGAACAGCAAGTTTGAAATGCTTCAGTAAATCTTTCCTAACAGACATTTGCAGGAGAACACATGGTAAGACACACTGTTTGTGTTGGCTTTAATTGCTCCCCATTAGGCCTGAGGATGCACCAGTTCTGTTAAGGAACTAATTATGGTGGAGAGAATCCAAGTGGTGCAGGAGGTGCAGTCCCTGCTCTGAAAACCTAAGTGTTTGTGCTGTGATGTCCCTTGGTAGAAAAAAACCTAAAAAAAAAAAAACCAAAACAGCGACTTTAAACAAAAAATGTTGTTATGACATCATTGATGTGTTTTTATGTGGTTAATTTTGACTCTCACAAAGCTGATGAATTGAATTTACCTAAATAACTATTTTCTCATTCATTCACCATGTAGACTATGTCTGATTCTGATCTAAACTGTTTTTTGTTTTTTTTTTCAGATGATCTCAGATGTGTTGATGCTTGACTCGACTGTTGACATGCCTCAGTCTGGGTAAGTTCTTTTTGTTTCTGTCCTTTTTTTAATGCAGTAGCAGAAGGTGTTAACTACCACTAATTTATTCAGAGGCTCAAGATTTTTTGGCATAGCAAGTTGCAAAGCAGTATCCGACAACAACACAAGAATTCAAGTCACATACTGCAAATATAACAATTTTTTTTTAAATTGAACTTCAAACTTTTGCAAAAACAAACTGTTTTAAACTTGACGAATAATTTTCCTATTTCCGAATTGTCATTCTTTACTGAGAAGAATAGTTGCTAAATGAATTGCTGCTGATACCGAGTTAACGGAGCAGTGGGGAACACGTGGATGCTGATTTTTGCCCATAGTAATAGCGACAAAAATATAGTTGCCTCATTTAGCATTTGTCCTCGATGCTAATGGATTTCATGTCCCACTGTCAGAAAATCTGGGGAAATATGACCATTGCTGCTCACCGTCTGGTCTCCACGGGGATTAACTACCTATGTGGGAGTGTGACTTCGGTGCGAGAACAGAACCAGCTGGTCACAGATGACTGGCTTTGGGCTTTGAGCAATTTGAGAAAAGCAGAAAAATAAATGATTTAATCATTTCCTTAAACAAAAACAAAAAAAACCTCTTCATGTTCAAGACACTTTTATGGATGTCGCAGTGGTGGGACATGTAAGACCACATATGTCGGCAATTATTAACATATATATTCTGAATAGATTTTACTAGTTGTATGTGACTCGTATTATTGCGTATTATTTTTCTGTTGTGACTGAACCTTCATGTGAGTTGACGTTGTTTGGGGAGCATCTAGCTAAAAACTACCTTAAACATCGTTTATTCATCAAACATCAAGCATAACTGACCACATATTCTCATGCATTTCTTAACTTAGTCTAAAATAGTCTTCAAGGCCTAAATACAGGTATGCTTAATTCACTAAGATTATAGCATGTTATTCTTATTTAAATAACAGTTGTGTTTTTTACCCTTTCAACTCTTGGCTTCTTGGTGTCTTTGACTCCATTTGTGCGACGCTGCCACCACCTGCGGAGGGCAATTACTACACAGTAACTGTGTATATGTAATTAGTGACATTTGATATGACACTTGAAGTCACTTTGTATTTTTCTGTCAATGTCATAACATAGAGGGTTGCATTTACACGTTAGCTCAATGCACCTTTCATATTATTGTAACAAAGTGATTGAGTACAGTCGTCACAAACACGTGTATTTGTGGGTGATTGTTTGGTTGCAACCTGCCTGCATCGCATTGTCTCCGAGTCATAACTGAGTTCATTTAATTGCCTCTCTGGTTATTAAAAATATGTTTTCAGACTCTGTGACTTTTAGTCAGATGGTGGGGCAGGAAATGGTAAATTCATTGCCGGGTGTTGCACCAGCTAAGGCACCACCTGCTCAACAGCATGTCCGAGGGGAATCACTGCAATCTATTACAAGCTCTCTCTAGAGCACAGCTTGTTTTGTCACTCCATGCCCAGTGGGTAATTTGAAACCATGCCCACTGTTTTCTAAAACATCTTAGACACTTATGTAACAAAATGTTTTCAAGATAAAAGTATACCAATTAATCCGATATGTACAAAACACTGAGGTCTGTAGAATGTTGCTTCCCATGAAGATCGATTTGAAGCGTTGAGTGTGGAGCATAATGAGTAAAGACGGTGAAACGAGCATGGTTGAAGAAGAAAAAAAAAAGTCACGAGGCACAACTCTGCACTCATCAAAACAATTCAGAAAGGCAAAAGGCAGCAGAAAATGTTTAGGGGAAGTCAGCAATGTTGTCACAATACCATATCACAGCCGCACACCTCTTTTCACCTGTGGATACCTGTAAGTGTGACCGTGGTCGGCCACACTGTAAATGTGCCTGTTATCAGGGGCTCCTGCTCCAATCCCCTGCATTGACAAGATTATTAAGCATTTTCCTCTCTTACTGTCTGCGCGGTGAATTTTATGCTGAATAGTGAATCCTACGCTCCAATTTTAGTTTATCAACACAACAGTCATCAAATGCTCATTTAACCAGAACTTGAAGGCAAGTGCAGGAACCATGGAATTTAATCAGCGCCATGCTCACGGCCTTCAGTTGGATGTGCCATTATTTAGAAAATGTGCTTACCTTCAAAATTGCACAAGTTCACAAAATAACCAAAAAAAAAAAAAAAAGAAAAAAGTTGTTTCCGTGTTTTCAAGGTGCTGTTTCACCATGACGCCTTTGCCTTAAGTTTTTCTGGGTACCTTTTTGCATTGATATACAGTATTTAACATTAAGATGAACTTATCGGTCAATAAAGTGGAGGTAGAGTCCATAGGTTTTTTGGTGACATCACCGCGTTGACACAGCAGAGAAACAGTACAGGCACACCCAGGTGTGTGATTACGAGAGTGAACTTCTCATAACATAACATAAACATTATACAGTAAAGAGCACAAAAACAACAAAAAATAAAGCAACAATTAAACATTGTGGGGGGCCACAACTTAAGTCGTGGTCAGAAAAGTTGCCCGTCATCACTTTCTAGTCTGAATTGAATCTTTATTGTCAGCAGCTTCAACCTCATCATTGTCAAGTCAAGCTGTAGCCCAACTGAATGAAAATAATATTTTCACTGGATGATGAAGTATTTGTCTTGTATTGAACTCAGATTGACTGTTACAGTAGCTCTGAGTACACGCAAAGGACAGGAAAAACCAAAGTGTCGACTTCTCCCAGTGGTCGTTGACTTCTGCCACTTACGACTCATTGACTTGTGTTTTTTTAATCTCCTGTTGATCATGTTATATGCATATATGCAGACATTTGTCTACTGGCATTGGAAATTAAATTTTATTGTAGTCTGAGCTTTTATTTTTTCTCAGCGTAAACATTTACTTTTACAATTTAGGTGATTTAATCAGTGATTGTAGTAGCTATAACTATAGAAAATACATGAAACATTACTCTTAAATTGTCATCACAGCTCTGTGTGTGTGTGTGTGTGTGTGTGTGTGTGACTTCTGAAATGTTATGAACCAACGTGGAGAGTCGTGAAGAGAAAGCTCCGTTTCTGCACTCCTCTCTTCTCCCTCTGCCGTTCTCATTGTCTGCCTTCTTTGCCCACAGTCCAGGCTTTGACAGGTTCCTTCCTGCGCTGATGGATCTGTATGTGTCAACATAACAGTAGAGGACTGTAAAGACAAAGTTAGCTGTCATTTTGACTGGTTATTTTCCTGATGTGGAATGAATGTCTCCGTTATCACAGTCAAAAGCACGATGTTTGGCTCAACTATGTCATTTTGTGCCATTCATTCATGCTTATCTTCTGAAAGCGGTTGGTGGTTCAACATGACCATTAAACAATGGCCATCCTAGGATTCAGACTGTGGACTTCCTCTGAGGCTAATGTACCACATAATAGTTCAGCTCAATTGAAAAAATCAGCTCAATTGGAATGTCAAGATTTTTTTAATTTTTGTTTTTTTCAATAAAGGTCACTCAATAATTTAGTGTAGAAAAATGTGAAAGTTGGCTTCTTAACATTTAAGTGGAAAAATTGAAGTTTTGAAGAAAAAATTGAATTTGCTCACAATACCATAGTAAATGCAATGCAACATGAAAACGCCCCAACAGGTCGTACGGTGCAGAAATAACTTATAAGTAAGATTGTGAGAACATGAAGAAAGAAAAAGGAGAATAAAATGTTTTGTATACTCAGTGTATTGATAGATATTTTCTGTTTAAACGTCCATGACAACAATGTTGTAAATTACACTGGAAGAAAACAACAATTTGACATTTTGATCACTATCATCAACTTACACTGGAAGAAAACAACAATTTGACCACTATCATCAACATTATTATGACAATACATTTTTGTAATCAGCTAGTGGGAACAATAAATGATATTACCATTAACATTTAAATGGCAGTTATTCTCAGTTAGTCAAGTCATGTCCGGGTTACAGTGAGTCTTGATCCACACATCACTGGGCCTCTCAGTAGACGCCAGGATGAAAACATTTAGTTCCTGCTAGATATGAACTAAAAACCTACTGCTTTATATCACTACACCTTCATAATCAAGCTTTAACTACTTGGCACAGTTTTAAGATGGTCCTGTAAGAACTGCACGTTTGCCAGATCCATTCACGATGATGCTGTAATTAAATATACATAAAATATTTAACTCTACAGATACTGTATTCAGAATACAGAATAAACTCACTGACATGAGTAACCTAGTGGTCTTCTCTACAAATGAAGTCCATGGTACTAAGTGGCACTTGAACTATGCTGCACATTTATCCACGTCAAAGGTTCCCAACCTTTTTTTGCTTGTGACCCAATTTTGACATCAATATTTATGGCGTCCCTAGAGACCTTTTTTTTATTATTAGGCGGGCGGAGAAAACTTTACATGTTGTTTTTTAGTTCTTTTTTTACTAACTGCAAGTTTATGTTTAGACAAGTTGAAGCGCAGGAACTCAAGTAGCTGTCACGTGTTCAGAGACATCAGTCAAATACTTTTATATGCCTCATTTTGTTTGAAATTAATTCATATTCATGGAAAGTGAATGGATACAGTTGTTTAACACTGCGTGTGGTCAAAATAAATAAATAAATCATCATTTCAAAAATAATTAGGAAAAAAAAATACTTCCATCAGTTACTAGTCATTACAGGCGACCCCCTGTAGGGTCACGACCCCACTTAATTAAACTTCCATCCGTTTCTCGTCCTAAGGCCTCGTCATAGCTTCATATCTACCTTTAGAAAGATGAGCTGTGCAAAATGGGACAGAATTGTTACGGATGTCCTGAAGCTTGTCTTCCAAGAATGCGAGCTGCCATCCAGCACGTGGCTGCTCTTTGTGAAGGTAGCTGACTCCCCTCATTCTTTTTGATGTGCGTCTGTGTGTCGTTCTTGCTGTAATTGATTCTGCTCACTCCAGTCACGCCTTTGCCGTCAATTTGCACCGCAATATGCCACCCTGAACTTTTTGAACCAACGGCATAATGGAGAAGCTGTAGGGCCTTCGAAGCGTGAATTATCACCGGGTCTTGAAGATAACGCTGCTGGCGCAGGAACACAGACCGATCGTCAGTCTGCCTCACACACCGAGACAATTAAAAGTGCTGTGAGGGGCTCTTGTCTTCTGACCCCTAACTTGACGAAAAGGTAAATTTGCAAGGAAATTGCTTTAAAATAAATTAGTTATCAGTTAATATTATTAAAGCTAATATTAACTTAGAAGAAAAACATCTTGAGCCCAAAGATTAAAAAAAAAAAAAATCCAATTTAAAGCTTTTTTTTTGTTGTTGGTACAATAAATACTCTCCTGAGGACATTAAGAACTCAAAGTTTTCCTTCTGACAGATACTGTATATAAGTTGTACTATGACAAAAGCTGACTTTTTACTTCACCTAAAGACATTTCTCATCCATTTAAGCTTCTGCCGTCTTTCAGTAATACGAAACATCTTGACAGAAAAAAAAAGTCTGCTGCCACAAGGAGTCTTTGAAATACATGGCACTCATATAAATAAATGTGGTTGTGTTTATTCAGTCAGTCTCCTCATTATTTGGATTCTGTGATATTTTCAGAGATGAAACAAGTCGCACATTTAGTCTGACATGCACAGGAAGCTACGGGACAAAAATACATGTGATGTCTTCTACATTTTCATACAGTGTTGGTGGACGTTCTCCACCGCAGTGAGGGTAGGAGAGGTGTGCGGTGTCTAAGGAGGAAGGAAGGGAGGAAATAGAGAACGACGACAGGAAGAGAAGGGACTCCAGCAAGAAATAAAGAAAGGAAGGCAGGAAGAAAGTAATAAGGACATGAAGAATTGGAGAAAGATAGTGAAAGGAAAGGTACTGTAGGAACGAGGAGACATAGGACCGTAGTAAGAAAGAAAGGAGAAAGCACTGAATGAGGAAGTGAAGCAAGGAACGAAGAAAGGATAGTATGAAGGGAGGGCAGTAGGAGGGTAGAAAGAAAGAAAGAAACTCACAGTCTACAGAAACTGTACACCTAAACAGAGTGACGGTGTTCTGCTCCATGACAATGCCGGCCATACATTGTAACCCGAAATGTTTTCCAAAGTCAGCTTAAAAGTCCAAAAAGTCGTTTGTTTAATGGTTTGTGCCCAGCAGGAAGCCAGCAGGTCTATTTTTAACACGTGATAATGATAGAAGCGCCGCACCTTCAGAACAGACGGTACACCGCGCTGAAGTGTATCACAAGATGACCTCAGCAAAAGTGCAGCTGTGCAGTTCCTGTGTACACCTTGGTGATAAAGGCATTTAAATTAGATGACTTTCTAAAACATCATATGGTGCCTATAGGAAGGAAGAAAGGAGGAGGAGGGCCAGGGAGGGGGGGGGGGAGAGGTTGGGGGTAAGGGAGTGAGAGTCTGATTCCTGTGTGTCCTTATCCTTTTATCCCTTTGTCTGTTTCCTCGTGTTGCTGCTTTCTGCTCACACACACTTTACAATGTGGCTAGATCATGTCAGCTGACAGGACGGAGAGCTGGGCTTTCTGAGTAGACCTCTGCTGCCACCTAGAGGTCACCTAAACACGGGCAGCACAGCTCTGAGGTGAACACTGCTTGGAGATAACAGTTCATTAGCGTCTTGTTTTTCGTTGTAAAGGCATCAAAAAGCCCATTATAGTTTAAGTTGTTTTTCTTTTTGTATATGTATACTGTTGTATTTTATCTAAATTGATTGGCTGCAACGTTGCTATTTCTGGTAAAATACAGATGAATATTATAGTTGCACAAGACAACCACTCTTCTTAACTGCCTGCAGTTTACTTTTCTTTACAACTCCAAGTTCACCCCAGGTCTGCTGCTGCTAGGCTAATTCACTTAAAACAACTCCTTTAAGGGCCGCACTGTGATCAACTGATCCTTCCTTTTCAATTCTACACATGTTCATTCTTGTATTAGCTTTATTTGATTTAGATGTGGTCGAATTAAGTTGATCAATTTGAAGTTATTCTGGTGTTCTGTGTTGTTTTTCCGGGTGTGTTTGCAATTAGCTGCCGAGCTAATTGGATTTCATCGCACTGCTGTGTTCGACAATGGCAACAGAAGGTGTTGTTTTCATAACCGTTTCTATTCTGGTCTAGTTAAGTCCATCATATCGTATCCTCTCCTTTTATGTTTTATTCTAGTCTGGTCTAGTTTAGTCTTTAGTCCAGGCATGAGCAAACTACTGTAAGGCCCAATCATTTATTTATATTATGACTATACTTCTGCCTTTTCCCTGCAATACCCACGTTCCCCCAATAGATGGCGTAGAAAATTATAAAAGCATTTTAGCATTGTATCCTCTATGCATGACTTTTACACATTTTTTATAGCATTGTATCCTCTATGCATGACTTTATCTTATCTCTCATTATTTATCTTGGTTCACACGTTCTGTTTTTTTCTATTTAAAAAGTTTTAAAAAACATTTGAAAAAATGTTGATTGGTGTTCAGCTAGTGTGTAGAAAACTACATCCTCGATTCCCAAATATCCCTTGCATTGCAGTTTGGTTGGTTATTTATTTTAATTCTAAAGGTTAGAAGGTTTTCAGGTGACTTTTCCGATTTGCGTCACAGTGGGTGGAGAGCTCTGATGGGCTGAGTGCGAACACCCTGGTGGCAGGAGCAGAGCGTGCTGTGGGGAATAAACTTTAGTCCTGATCTTGGATACTATCTCTGTCTGCTTTTAATGAGCTGATGCTACTTTAAGCACCTACAGCCTCAACATGTCTCCAGAAGGTGACAAACAGAGTGTTGGAGCCTGGATTCTAGCTGACAACCATCAGAGTGTGTTACCAGTCATGCAAATGTATCTTGTACTGTATACGTGTGTCGAGAGACTGAATTAACACCTGTGTTCTGTTGCTTTTATTCCTTTCTTCCAGGTGTCATCCAGGTGTGAAGATAATTATTTAGTTTCTGAAACTGTTTGGGAGCAAAGCTAGATCTATTGAATCTAGATCTACTCAGCTGGCTGAATGACGGCAGCTTGTAGTCTGCAGCCTGTGCTGTGGATGCAGTTCACTGTAACTGTTTAATAAAGTCTGTCGTTAATTGATCTTATCTTGGATGACAAGTTTACAGCTTAAACTCATTTACGTTGTCTCCTTGGAAGACAACGGGGCTTATACTTAATTGAGAATATCAGTATAAATCATTCCTGATAAACCTCTAAAATAATTACAAATAGCTCCAAAGCCTTTAAGCCTGTTAGATTTAGAGGCAGGGAATCAAGGCTGACCACCGGGATCGGGGATTTAGAGACCCACAATTCACTGGGCTGACAACAAATTCACACTCAGAACAGAGCGCTGCACACACCAGCCTGCAGAGCACTTATTGGTTCACACATTTATTTTTCATAGTCGATAATTCTGACATCATTGAAATGCAATAGCGCGTGCAGTCACATTATTTTAAAAAAAGTCCAGTGTGAGCTGATTTACTGTGAGAGGCTCCACACAACGTCATACGGTATAATCCTTTGAACAGCTGTGGCTGCAGATGAAACATTAAGGTGAAGCCATGCTGTGTAAGAGTAACTGGAAACTGGAGAGAGTTTTAGGGACCACACTTGATTATCTTAGTGGCCTAAGCAATGTTCTCCCAGAATTTGATTGGATGACACATAGAATCTACTCATGTTTCTACCTGCATGGAACAGTATGTAGGAAAACTGTGGACACAATAGCTATCTAAATTCTGCTGTACATTCTGTCATAAAAAATAAATTAATAGGTTCAAAACTGCAAATACCAGTTAACCTAAATATGTACATGTATGTATATATTTATATATAATTATTTGTTAATGACCACATTTAGAGATTAATTACCACAATATATATAATTAATGTTCAGACAGAGGTCGAAACGCTGCTTGTCAGATCCTCTATATTTTAATTGGCTCTTTTTGCAATTGGTTAAATAAGAATCTTATAGGAGGCATTTCAGAAACAGGTAACTGGACTGTCTTGGTCAGTCAAGTTCACTGTTTCTGAAATGCTTTGAATAAAATGGCCAGATGACTGACCTTCACAGACAATCAAGCAAATAAAGACCATTAACATTCATTAGCATTCATTTTTGCCTTTAGAGCGTACAGTTTTACAGTCTCTACAGAGAACAGGTCTTCTGTCCTTTGAGTCTCAATAAAACCTCTCTGCGTAAAAGTATCCAAGGTAACGCTGAATGGTAACTGAAAAAAATCAGTGGATTTTTTCTTTTATTCTTGCTTTCTAAAAAGAAGAGTATGACAAGAGTCCTGCCTTTGTCAGATTTTCATCTTCAAGATGCCCCTGAAGTTTCAGTGGACTCTAATTTGACCTTGTCAGATTCACTTTTGTCTTTTGGCTTCATTTTTGAAATGTGATCCTAAAAGAAATGTAAGAAATTTAATTTCGGAACTCAACAAGTTCCTTTTTTAAATGTTCCTCCAGTTTTGTGTTAAAAAAAAATCAAATTAACCTGCAGCTTCAACAGTTTTGGTTACAAAGTTGACATTTGCCTTAATCTCAAATAGTTTAAAATCCCTTGTTTTTGTTGCCCTAAGATGGGCTCTGATGTAGTCGAGAAATTAAAATCCGACACATTTTAAGATGATAACATCTGTCTTATCCACCTTATTTTTTTAAAAAAACTGTCAATATATTATTATATTTACCAATAAAGCAACTGCATCAAGTGTTTACGCTTGTGTTGAAATCTCCCGAGCATTAGCTTTATGTTGATACCAGGAAGAACATGGAGTTTATAATAACTTGGCGATAATCAATTTTATTTCAGACACATCAGTTTCGAGGAAGAAACAATTCATAATTTTACCAGTGGCCCACTTCCCTATTGGTTGGATGTACCTAAACTTTCAAAGAAAAGTTTCATTCCCAGGATTCACCTCCTGGGCAAGTTTGAATCCCGGTTATGGCGGTTGGTACCTTCCAGTGGACTCACCACCCGCAGGAAGGTTTAGGTACGGTGCAGTGTGATTTGGGTGGCGACTGCTGCGACTGCTGCTGCCCCCGTGACCTGGTAACGGATAAGCGGATGAAAATGGATGGATGGATGGATGATATCTGCTGCTATCTAGTGGCACCATCTGAAATAACATCAGTCTTTACTGTGTACCAGTGTTTGGCGGGCCAGATGAGAATTCCAAACGGATCGTATCTGGTCCATGGGCCATAGTTTGCCCATTTCTGGTTTACACTGATGTAGACCATGTGGTTTCTGGTACAATTCCCCAACAAAGCATCAACAGAAACAACTGTGAACCAGCTATGGTTTGTTCTCAGCCTCATCCTGAGTGTAACTGATTGTTTTGTTTCCGTTCCACTTTGGGCTCAGCAATAACAACACAATTTGGTCACTTGGTCCACTTTGGTCAATATCAATCCAGCTCAACTTTAATACAAAGCTACATGTTTCGCAAACCTGATCATGGTGATCGGATTAACTGACTAACTCGATGGGGTTTCATTGTGATAACCTTGTTTAACCTTATTGCGCCGCTCTAACTGTTGCGGTGCAGCAGGATTGAATTTGTCAGGGTTTGTACATATATTCACATCCTTCTCCTTCAGTGCCATCGTCACGTCTCAGTAGATGTTTTTTTAATCTGTAATAATTTTGGTTTCACCTGATTTGACGTCACAAATCGGATGATTAAAAAAATCCCTCCCCCAGCACCTGGTAACTCCTCCTACATGTGTGAGGATTTGGCTTTTGCTTTATTCGTCACTGCTATCTGTAACCACACGGTGGAGACAGAGAGTAAGTACGTCTTTAACGAGGGGTTAGCAATCTTAACCCCTAACCACTGCCAAACATCCAGGTTGATTCTGGACTTTTTTCTAAAGCTTGGTCTTGTTCCGGGATTGACTCTGGGTCAAACATGAACAGTTGAAACGTCGTTTGTCGTCCATGTTTCTGGCGGAAATATATGTTTTGTCTTTCTGTGCTTTCATACAACACAAAAACAGTAGAATCTGCACTCTTCTTATATCACTGTTTCTTTCAATGCTCAACTGTTGACATGGTTACATGGAGACAGCCTCAGGTCTGCCCCCCACAGGTAGTAGGAAAAGTGTCTAATAACCATTTAAAGCTGCAGAAACAGAAACTTGCTGTTTTCTAACAGGGCTGTTTAACATGTGTAAAGAATCCAGCTGTGTTCAAACATGAGTTTCCACTGAAGCATTATTCTTACATTTTATTTGGTGACGAAGGAACCGCATTAATATGTATGAAACAGCATCATACTTCATCTTTAATGATACTGTGAAAGTAAGGCAAGCGTTCTACCAACATTTGCCACCAATAAAAGTTATGTTGAAGTAAATTTTACTTATTGTTACCACCATTTTTAAACAGATGACCCTTAACCCGGGTGTAATCTGTCTTTGAAACTACAAAAACAAAAGTCCTGATACTGTAATATTCTGACCAAAACCGATAACTGTTATGTTATTGTCTCTTTCCATTTCACCTTTGGAGACACTAATGTTTCAGGCTAATGTCTGGCAGGATATCAAGACCGGTAGAAGGTGTTGGGACCTGAGGAAAACACAGGACCCAACACCTTTTTAAACAACATTTAAAAACCTCTAGGTACATGTTAGAATGTCTGTAATTGGCCATGATGCAGCTGCAGGGCTGTAATGCATTTAAAGGTGTTTCATTATTTTGTGTTTCCATGCTGGAAGTCTGTGCGATGGTGCAAACACAGTGCTTTTAAGAAGATAAATTAAGTAAATCAAGCCGACGTTTAAAGCCTGCCTACCAGTGCAGCTGAATGAATCCTGTGGCACATCCTGAGCAGGAAGCTGACATGACAAAGAGATTAGTGTTATTATAGCTGACACTCTTATTATTAGGATATCCAAGGTGTCAAGCACAATATTTCTTGTGCTGCTACCATGACAACATTGACAACTCCTGACTCCTGCTCTTTAATAGGTTGACATTGGCAGGTTTGTGTGAGTCCGCCACACGTACATCATCTTATTCTCACACGTGTTCTATTAGGCCAGCGTTTCTACATCAGCTCTTTGAAAGCAGCTTGTGGTCTGATCACTGAGACTGACATCACTTTACAGTGTTGGGCATTTTCAAACAAGTCCGCGGGAGAAAGATGATGCTGTGATGATGCTCTGTCTTGACTTGACTTTGAAAAAATAGAAAAGATATATGAGAGCAACAAGATTTTGTTCTGGTGAGCATTGCAATGATGGAAATCTGAAAGTATAATTAGTCTAATTATGTTGTTAAACATCCAAATTAATAAAAATAATTCATCCGTTAGAACTTGGTACCAGAGAAACACCTGCAAACATTGGTGATGAGGCAAATGTTTCTAGGTCAGGGGTGGGCAAACGTTTCAACTTGCAGTGCACAATTGTCCTAAATTTTAGGGGAGGGGATGGGGTCAGGAGCAGATAGATGAAGCATTTGTGTGAACTAAGATAAATGACAAATGACAAAGGCTAAATTGCTTAAATGTCTGCCCATTTGGGGAAATGTGGGTATTGCAGGGAAAAGGTTATACTCACGGTAAAATAAAATATATAATTTGAAATTAGTTGAAAAAGCTTGACAGGCCCCCGGACCTTATGTTTGCCCATGCCTGGTCTAGGCCTACTTTGACCCCTTCATTTTCGAATCTACAGGCATTAAATACTTCATATTATTTAATCAAGGTTGGAGCATAACAACAACAACAACAACAACAACAACAACAACAACAACAACAACAACAACAACAACAACAACAACAACAACAACAACAACAACAACAACAACAACAACAACAACAACAACAACAACATATGTTCTTTTAGATTTAATTTAGCATCTGTAAATCTGTTGGCACAACTGTTCAGCAAAAAAGGGCAAATGTGGAGCAAACACGTCAGGTTGATATTTAGGTGTGTGAATAATAATAACTCAAATTTTGTAAAGAACCAGATGACATCTGACTTGCTGCCTCTGTGATTACCTGCTCAACCCCGAAGGTTCACCTGTGACTTGTTTCCTTTTTCTCTCTCTGTGTGCATTTCCTCCGTGCTCTCCTTTCACTGGCTGTCAGTTTGTTTATTCAATTTCCCTCTGTTTCCCTGTGTCTTTCTAAGCCTCTTTGTGTTTGTGTGTGAGTGAGAGAGAGCAAGAACTCTACCGTGACTTTTCCTCATGATCCCACCCACCCTGTTGCCTCATTATATGCATGGAATTGTTGCATGATAATAAAAAAGTCTCACAGATTCCAGACATACATTAGTGGGCTGTTGTAACCATAGCTTGTAGTCAAGAGAATGTACCAGACCAACTGAAACTGATAATAAAATCTCTGCAGTCACTGTTTTGGTTTTTAACTCAATTTTCTTCCTCTCCTTAAGGAGTTCCAGTCAAACATATGGACAGCCTGCTGCGGCCTGGAAGTAAATTAAGCCCTCACACGGCTTTAATTACTTTTAATCTTCTTTTAAAACAACAACAAAAAAAACAAAAAAACAAAAGAGAAAAGTTCTCAGGAGAAATCAGCTGTTTCAATTCTCCTCTCAGCAGGCAGACAGAAAATTAAATTCAATCACTGAAGTCGTGTGTCATAGATTTTAATAATAACCTGAATGATAACGTTTGACATAAATGACCTGAATGAGATTAAAGTAAGAACTTCATTCACAGATAATAGGCAGTTCTGTTGATGACTGCGTAATATATATATACATATATATGTATATATATTATATATTTGTATGTATTTGTGTGTGTATATATACATACAGTATATATATTTCACAAGCTATAGAGTTCATTCTGAAGGTAATTTTCAAACAATATATAAATTTTCTTCGTGTGTTTAAACCTTTATTTACAGAAACGTCAAGTAAGTACATGTGCTTAAAAAAATTATAAAAAAAGTCAAATCTGCTGGTAGTTAATTGATGTAGATGTATTGGATGTGAGGTGAAGAAACCCAACAATTCCACTAACATACTTCCAGACTTTTTAGCAAATTTACAAACAAAAGTTGATTAACTTTTTTTTTTTTATTCTGGTTTTAATTTTTAAATAGCAGGTTAAGAATGTTGAGGAGGGGGACTTGCACAAAAGTAAAATACTTTTAGGCAACTTGACCTTTTCTGATCTACATATCTTGGCAATTCATGTTCAACCTCTGGCAATACTATTTTCTAAAGAAACAAAAACTCTTCTTTAATTAACAAGAACTAAAGTTTTTGGTAGTTTTTTGTAGGCCCCGATTTTTTGGGAGGGTTGGGGAGTTGTTGGTTGTATTTTTATCCCCCAGCTTTTGTCACAAACTTATTCATCTGGAGAAAATAGAGACAAGACCCAGTAACAATCAACACTTTCTCTACGATGTGCTCACCCTTCACCTTATTTTCACCTTGCCCTTTTCGACAGCGATAAGTTTGGAAACTTTTCGCATTTGCAATTTGCTGAGTACCAGCAGCTACTCAGAGTCGTGTCCTACAAAAAGTTTTTTGGTAATGAAAACTGGGTTGTACACACAATGTGATGGTAAAACTTCATCTCTCTGTTGAACGCTGGGAATGATTCGGTATAGTGTGAGGACAGCAAGGGGGAAGAAGGTGAATATGGATTCGTCAGGGACCATAGTTCATTTTACTTTCATTTTATTTACAACAGATTAATTACAGCCCAAATTAATAATACCTAAAAATGACTTGTACGAGTTTCTATATCACACAAGTGAGACAATAAATGTCTCTCAATACTTCCTATGACGTTTGGTCCTACACTTTAGTGTGAGATCCTAATTTTATCTCACTCAAATTAATAGTTATTTGACTTTCTTAAATCAAATAACCTGATTCTCTTTTCTCTTTGCCTCTTGACACATTTCAAGATACTTAGATCGCAACAAGAGCTTTGACTCTTTGCCTCTTGACACATTTCAAGATCGCAACAAGAGCTTTGTAAATACTACCTTTGTTATCAGTATATATTTCTGAGGCGATAACTGCAACAAAGCAGTGACAACAACAATGACAGAAGTCAAGAGTAGATCGGATCTAAAGAGCACAGATGGAACCTTATAGAAGCAGTTCCTGATAATACCACAGTTACAAAGGCCTCGGTACCTTGTTTATATGAGTAATTCTGCCTTAAAATGGAAAGTTTGAATATTCATTTCCACCTCTAAAAATATTGTCCATAACTGAGCCAGAATGTGGAGTTTTATTAACAAAATGTGCCCATTTTCTAATCCTTGTCCAGAGATGATTAAGTTTACTACCTCCTCCTGTATCTGTGGACCCTCCAACCCATGCCCAGTCAGACACACATGAACACACACATACACAGAAACACCAGTGAACAATTTTCTTTTTTACAACCCTCTTGTCATCACCAGTAAACTGCACCCCTGTTATTACTCCCATGTATTTCCAATTATTTTATATGTGGAAAGGGGCAGAGAGACAAACGGAGGGAAGTTGAGAGAGAGGGAGAGGGAGACAGAGAGAGAGAGAGAGAGAGAGAGAGCTTAGCAAGTCAAGGCACTTTTTAATGCCATGAGCAGCTTATGCTGAAGATAAATAGTGTGACACCTTAATGGACCCATACAGTTATCCTTCATGAATAAAGTGAAATTGCTTCATAAAAGGTATCGCCTGTGATTAATGTTAGGACTAAAGCGCTTGCATCGATACTGTAACATAAAAAGACTCTCCGTCGGTTATTGCTACAAATGGCAGCATGGACATTGGTTGAACCGTGAGTGCAGTACCTTTACTGGCACTGGCACATCTCATTGGGTTTCCACACGTACCTGTGTCTTTAAATATAAGCCGGATGAACACCATTGGCCGAGGCCGTTAGATGGAGCAGAGCCGTAGCTGTAAATTCACAGTGGACAATATGTGATGCTATGCACACATGTTTACCTATGACCTTACAATGACCTTACAGATACCTTTGTCATTACTCTGCAGAGATGTTCACAAGTCAATTTTTCAAGTCCTTATCAAGTCCCAAGTCTTTGTACTCAAGTCCAACTCAATTCCTAAGTGACTGAGGGGCAATACCACATCAAGTCTCAGGTCTCCGATGACTGGATATAATGTTTTCTCATCGCGGACATCCCGTCTGTTCTGGATGCCACTGCACTGCTGTACGTTAGGGACTGAAAGCTGATCTACTGTAGTCCATGTCCGTTTCACAAAGACACAAGAAACATTTTAATATACAAAGAAACTTGTGAAATTATGAAATATTGCACAAATGCGTTATGCGCTTGTGTGCGTGTGTTTGAGGTAATGATACCTTCAGCATATTCAGTCGCCTCCGCTGCATGTAGTCATACACAGGAAGCCAGTAGCAATTTCTGTGCTTTGAAGGCTGGATATTAACACCTCAAAGTCACACCATGTTGGCAGCTGCATCCTGATGTTCCGTACAAACAAAATGTGTCTTTTTTTTGAAGATGTTGTAGAAAACAAATGGTAAAAAAAAAAAAAATCTGATTACAGTGGTTCTGTAAATTATTTCTATGAAGCAACCTCCTTCTCCATAACAATGATGGCAATAATAGAGAATAAAAATAGGTGAATCCAACGAATAAACATCGCAGGGAGACTGCTGCTGGTCGAATTACCAAACGTGATTTGTGAGAGACAGCGATTATGAGAGACAGATGATAATGATCAGCCAGAGCCAGGCCCAGCTCTGCCACAACTAATCCAAACCTTGATGTTAATGAGGCCTGCCTTTGAGGAAGGCTTGAGGCATTCAACCTTGATGAGAACTCAGGAGTGCACACTTGCACTGACTCCCATCTCAAAGAAACAGCCAGGCTTCACCTGCTTGCATTTTCAATTTACATCAGTTTGATTCAGGTGAACACATCATGCACTGACAGCACCGACTGCTGGGATCAACGCTTGTGACCCGACAAACCCTAAAAACTGTAGAAGACAAAAATGTATGCTGAAATTAAAACTTTATTTCTGCATCATGTGTAACGGTTCTTTCTGTTATCACTAGAATCAACATATACTGTACTTTAAAGTAAAGAAAATGTAGCTGTAAAGACTGGAGGAGTCAGTGAACAACATCTGCAGCCAAGGTTAGCTTGTAGTAACGACTGTAATGTTGAAAAGAAAAAAGATTATATGGGTTAATGCATTACACAACTGAAGAGTACGGTATGGAAAAATGCATTTTGACCACTTGAATGAAATATTTGAACTACTTTTTTAAAAATAAAAAAATAAAAACTCCCCCAGACGCCAAGTTGGCATTTTGTTTGTCAGCGGTGGTTCAAGGTCTATTGTTCGCTGTTCATGACATTGATTTTTATTTTTATTTTTTTCTCGCTGTGTCTCTTCTCACTGCCTGCTGCGATGGTCGCCAATGCAGAGCCGTGTTCAGATCGATGATCTGTTGGACGGCCTGTTGAACCCCGATCAATAGCTACTGGCTGAGTGAGGTCCTCTTCTCTGATTTGGTGATCCTCACTGTCAGACACTTTCTCATGAGCCACAGTCACTCCCGCAGCTTTCCTCCCCCAGCAACACACCAAAAACAACACAAACACACACACACACACATACATGCTCACACACACACTTTCTCTCCAGGCTAAATAGGTCGCTGGAAGTCCCCAGTGCAGTGTGGTTAAGTCATCATGTCTCTTGACAGAGATGGAAAGGGTTATTATGTGATGCTGCTCTGGGTTCATGCTGTTTGAGACAAAGGTGCATTTGGATCGATACACATACAAGCACTGGAGCTGACACAATAAACCTGGTCTCACGCCGGCAGTTGCTGTAATCTGAACCAGTGTTCATTTCTAATGCACTTTTTGGAGTCGTGTGTTTTTAAGACGTTAAAATAGTTAAACCAGGGACGTGGAAATTAACATGTAAATGGTGGTTACTTATTACAAAAAAAAAAGAGATAATTTTTTTTAATGAAGTAAAATATATGTCCAGTAATATATCATTCATACACATTGCATTTGTCATATACACTGCTGATTAATTGAAACACTTTGCCATAGAGTTTTTGTTTCACTGCAGCATTTCAAACTTAAAATACCATTTAGGAAAAAACTAATTCAAATGATGGAATTATTTTTTTTAATCAATTTGGTTTGTCACAATTAAAACATGTTTGAAATACATACATCAACCTGTTGCATTATACAGATTTTTTTTGTCATATTTAGCAATGTTGATTATCAGTAACTGTGATTAATCATGATTAGTCCACTCCTACCTTGTAATGATTTAGAGTAAAAAAAAATCGTTTGACAGCCGTAAAGAAAATACTAGGATAATTATTTTGTCTAAATAGCCATAGGCAACAGAAAACATTCCAACTTTACTCACGCTTGTACACAATTCTCTCATGGTTTATGTGCCATGCCCTGAAACACTCTGTGAACAACACACTCAGGCTCATGTCCAATTATATTTTGGAAATGAAATTATCTATCATTGGGAAAACACTGACATTTTGTCCCTTTACTTGAAGCCACTTCCTATAAAAAACATCCTGCAGATTTAATTGTCTAATGGAGTTGCCGGTGACAGAGAGGAACGGCAGTAAGTGCATATGAAATGCAGATTCACAGGACTAACCTTTCTTTCTTTTTTCTGAGGCCTAGGAAGGAACAAACATCAGCATTTCACCCTGGGAGGGGAGAAGAGGGGGGGAAACAGCAAAGGCAGCAAGATGGCTGACTGCTGCTAGCCAACAAACAGCTGACACTATAGGTTGCACGCACCGAGGTAACCCCGCTGCTGTGTCTTGTGAGGTAATTCTCTGACGGGAAGCCGTGCCCTCTAGAAAATCCTCGCTTGCTAAAAGGAGGTGGGCGAGGTTAAACTTAATGATACGAGGCCAGTGGCTCCAACGGCTCATGGAGACCCTGCAGGTTCCCTGGTATTTGCATTTCTGATTCAGTTTGGTTCCTGTAAACACCTGCGGGGATCATCGTCAGTCTCTGTCTGTACTCTTTGTACTTTTTTTCTGTATCATACAGTGGCTCCAAGCAAAGCCATCATGCTGCTGGCCTGTATGACTGACCCGTGGACCTTTGTGCTCAAAGGATATCTCTCTTAATATCGCACAGAGTCTTTGCAGATACAGAGTTGTGACGTCTGTAGAACTTAGCGTTAAACGATAGCATACAGTTAGCATTGTGACGCAGATTTAAGTCTTCCAGGAGGTTTGTTCTGTCACACAACATTTTGACCATACAACTCCGTTGTTGGAGGTCGGCGAGTGCTGACTTTGCCGAGGATGGTGTTTTCGTGACGTCAGGCCGTATGTGCTGGCTTAGCGGTCACATTGATGCTTGAATTTTTTCCTCTGGATAAATAGCGTAGAGCAGAGAAACAAAGTCACGGCCTTCATTTGGTTTTTACAATTCTTCTGAGTGCTGTAAACCCAGGTTTGGCTTTAACTGAGGCAGTGATTTCCAGCCTCCCTTTTTGTAGAATGGTCTATTGTTGAGCCACCTACACACACATGTTCACTGTGTTTTTTGAACTGTTCATTAAAAACACCCCGGACAAGACTGGATATTCTTACTGTACAAAAAAAAAGAATTAAATTACAAATCAGTCTGGATATTCTTACTGTACAAAAAAAAAATTAAATTACAAATCAGTATAATTATAATTACAAAAATAATTTTCCACTATGACAGCAACTAGACAATTATTGAAATTAGGACTAGTTTACCTTGATGGGCCTTCACTGCAACACCACACACCAACACCATCTCTTTTTTCCCATTCAAACTGTGTGAAAAACACCATCCACAAAGCATCCCCACTCCACCATGACCCGCGGTGAGTGTCCCTGTCGGGTACGAGCTCCTCCTGCAGTCTCTACTTGCCCTTCGTGAACACAAATTGTACAGCCTCAACCTCATATTCTCCTTTTTTGTATTCCAAGGACAACACTCTTTGGATAGAATCTCGCAGCCCGAGAGCCCTTGATATGAACTGTACTGTATCGATCTTTTCACTCTTTTTTTTTTTTTTTTTTTACCTTGTAAAACTACTTTACGGCTCCACACCTTTGGTCTGTGGTTCCAATCGAGGAATTTCATTCCCAATTGAGACCTCTTGCTTCACACTGGATTCCTGTGTTAATTCATCTGAGGGTCTGAGATATATGAGAATTCTGTCACCTCTTAAAGGGGTAGTTCACAATGTGGGAGCCAGAAGGACACACACACATTCACTCTCAAGGAAAACTGATGTGTACCACTTACATCACATCCACCTTTCTGTTCATTATAAAAGTGTGCTTGAGGGGCACATGGTGCATAAGTGGTTAGTGCTGCTGCCTTATAACAAAAAGATCACCAGTTCGATCCCTAGTTCTTGAGTGTCAAGTTTGTACAGCGTGTTGGAGTTTAAAAACATGCCATAACCTCAGGTTAGCAGTTCACAGTAAATTAACCGTAGAGTGTGAATGTGATTGGTGGTTTGGTTCCATAAGTTGATGGACTAGTAATCTGTTCAAGTTGTAATCCCCCACCCCCACCCCACCCTTGTCTAGTGTTTGTTGCGTTAGCTCCAGTGACCTTAAAAAAGATGAAGCGGTGAATTAAGATGAATGATAAATCTTTACAAGAAAAAAAAGTTTTTAGTTGTTTCTTCAATCAGAAGAATGGGTTAAATCTATACTTTTTATTTCAAAATATAAAAAGTCACAAAAGGACATCAGTAGATTAGCTACCATGGTTTCTCCCTGGAGCTAAAAAAAAACCACAACAACAACAACACTTGTTTTCTCCACGTTGGGGTTTAAGAGTGAGGGATTTACAAACTTTACTTTCCAATCAGTCTGAGGGAACTGTAGATTCAGTGGGTGTAGATTTTATGGCATCAAAGTCTGCTTTATGTCCCTTCTGGCGAAATACACTCAGTTATAGTGGGCGTCCATGTCTCAGGCAGGACGCCCTGTGTGTACTTTTTAAAGACAAACTCCAAAAAAAATGAGTCAGTGCTGGATTTCTTAAGCCAAAAAAAAAACCCAGCTTTTTTTCCTCCGCAAATGTCTTCCCGAACACAAACCCTGAAGAACAGACAGTAATAAGCCAGTCTCTGACTGAAAACAGTCACGTTTTAGAACACGTGAGCCTGTCACTGTTCAACACACGTGTATTGACTTAAATACAGGCAGTGTGATTGTTTTTGTTTGTGTTTAGTTTGTTTTCAAATTGGAGTGGTGTTTTGTTGCATCGCCACCACATTATTACCCAGCAGCCCCTTTATTCTCGCCATTTTCTATGAAATAAATGGATCAATACAGTAGAAACAGAGACATTCTGCAGGAGAGCAAACACGTCGTGGTCCAATATTTCCTGGTTTCTTTTCAAAGAATCACCCAGAGACACACGGAGCATCAAAAGCCAGTCACTCCCCACTGAACCTTTCCTTTGACTCTTTGATCGTTAGCTATTCCAGCCATGTAGCAGCCATTGTAGAGGCTATAAAAAAGCAAGATGTCATGTTTTATTCATCAATTCTCCACTTTCATAAGATAAGGAGTGTCATTTTTTTTCAGCCACACGAAGTTAGCAGAGCATCCATGTGAGTTTTCAGTTGTTTTTGTTTTTTTTTTTATCTTCTTATTTTGCAAACTTTTAGCATCGCTCCGATCAGTGCGATGGGAGCTCTGCTCGGGCCATGCATCAACTGACTGTGGCATTTCTAATATATTTATATGAGCAGCAGTGGTTTGGTCTATAGTAGGCTGTTTGGCACCTGCAGCGCTTTCCATGCGTGCACAAAACTAACCCAAGAAAATGTGTTTCCAGCTTCCAGTGGACAGATTTGTTGTGATTGCAATTTCTGAAAGGTTATGGAAAAGAAGGAAAGGGATACGTGTTATATTGTGCTGCTACCTGGAGGTGATAGCTTATGCTGATATGTTTGCTCTGATATGTAAGACGGCCCGAGTGCATTCCCTAATTATTAAGCAATTTCAGCATAAAATCCGATTTGGTGGTTGAATTGAAGCTGCCTGGAGTCATTTGGCATTGTCCGAGACTTATCTCCTCTCTCTGCCTTTATTCATTTGTTTACTTTATTTTCTTCTTTTGTCAGCCTTCCAACTGTATGTGGAAGGCTGTAAGATATTTCTTCTCCTCTCCTCTGGAGTCCACGCTGAACATTTTAACCACAGAACAACATTGCCCCCTGTTGGCTACAGAGGGGAAACGTCTAAGCCCACTATGCTCGAACCACTCTTTTCCACTTTGCAGTCACAGACCGGTTGTTGTAAGGACTGATCACTGACCTTGTTCATTCCCATCGTAACACGTGTAATGCACCGATGTTTCTGCATCCTGAGCAGGAACAAAACAATGTACAGTGAATGTAGGTAAATCACCGGGGCTGCCTGTGCATATGTGATGGTTATATAAGACAGAATGCACTTACAGAAGGAAACCTCAGTTATATGACTTCATCTGCCAATGAGAACAGACCAGTAAAAACTCAACACGTAATTCAGTGTAGGTGGGGAAATCGACCATTTTGATTTGTCTTAAATTACTCAGAAATACATAAAGTTCACATTAACGTTGTTAAATTTAAAAAAAAATCTGTTTTCATATTCTATAATGTTTTCCATTATCCTTAAGTTTTTACAATATTATTGACAATGTCTCTTCATGTGTGAACCTTTTTTGTCAGCAATGAAATTCAATAAAGGTGCAATTTGTGTTTTGAAAATGCCCTAGATAGAGACATTGTTAGATAGATGAAAATGCCCTAGATAGAGACATTGTTCTTCCAGTTTACATGACTGGCATCACTCACAGTAATTTTCATTATATTGGTTGACTCATTAAGTCATTAATAAATGACCATCACCATCATCTGACCCCACATAACTTATCCTGTTCACTGTTGTGTAATTTTGTTCCAAAGGTGGAAAATTACGAAAAAGAAAATCATTTACCTTTATTATTTTTATACTGAAATCAGGTTCAAATACCAGTGTCTACTTTTCAAACGGGGACTACTATTTGTTAGTTTACCATAATACAAAAGTGAAGAGGAAAAAATTCTCTTGCAAAAGCGTGATGCACAGACGTAATGGCGGCTCAGAGCTGTGTTATCTTCCCACCTTGTTTTCTGTTACCCACAGGAACCACAGACGAGTGTCTTTTCACATGCTTCAGTTTTGATATTTTCAGCTGTAATGTGTTCTTTCAAACTAACAGAGAGGGAAACATCACACGTCTGTTAGGAACACTGTAATCTACACACACCTCCTCACCTAATGGCATTTTCCTTCGTTCGGAGCCCACGGTTACATGAGTACCTCCTGTCATAATCTGCGGTAGTGCTTACTGATGTGTTGTTTTCTTTTTTTCTCTCCTAAGTGATGTCTGAACAGGCGCTGCAATTATTTATCTCCAGCTGTTGCCATCTCACCGGTGATTTTTTGAGGCTGCACTGAACACTGAACCTCTAAGCAGCGGCACATAACGCATTCGACCCCATGAATATGACTCAGCTGGAGATAATCCGCACAGTTATGTGTTTTCAGGCCATTAGCCAGGGCCTTGTCATGGTTCCTGCAACTCCTCTGCTCTGAAATAGTTCCCTGCATTTTCCTACTCACACGAACACAGCTGCAGAGAAGACTTTTAAAAGGGTCTGTGTTGGACAACATGCGGTACTGTACGTGTACTGCTATTGTCTGCGGTCCATAATCACGTACAGGCTGATGTGTACGCCGTCACGCTGTGCTGTACGTGGAAGACGGCTCTGTTTTTTTTTTTTGCTTACCAGGGCTAACATGATAATCCAGAGCTAATCCAGAGCTAACACGATAACTGAAGATGCTAACACAGTGGTAACTTACAACTGTGTTAGCGTAGGTGAGGTACTAATGTGCAGTATGGGAGTTCCGACTTACAGTGCAAACCGAGTTACGTTGCTATGGAGAACCTGATACCGTGTATCAGTACAAACCACCGTATCAGTTGCTGCCACCTAGTGACTGGAGGCTTGTAATCATTCAAGCATTACAGCAGTGGTCCACTTATGTCCAGTCTGCCATATTCCATTGGACGTCCCTATTTGAGAAGTACTGCACCATAGGAGTGGAACCCTGCCATAAGTCGAGGACTTTAGACCAATTTAAATCAGTGGTGGTCAGGTGGAGCGGGTGTCGTAGTTTATAGACAGTCTCAAATCTCAAAGACGAAGTACGCTGTACAAAAGATTCCATTGTTGGATCTGATATACAGTAGACATGGAACCATGAGGACTGCTCTGATATTTTTTACTGTGTGAACTATTTATTTGTGTGTGGTCGGTGTTGTCAGTGTGTTTGAAGACATGGATTTTAACAACTCAACATGTTGAGACAAGTCTCTCTCTGTCTTTTCTGAATGACAGGTGTGAAGCTGTTAGGAATGATGTGATCAGGTTTGTCAACACATCAAAATGAACAATGAACAACAGAGCAAACTTGACTGGAAAACTGTTCAAGTGATTGACATTTTGAAACAGATTTTGATGTAGCTTTGAATGATTCTTTCATATTTTTTTCTTTTGTCAAAATTGAATGGTAATTTGAAAAAAAGGAAAGAATTTCAGACCTAAATGACAATGAAAAAAATCCCATAGAATTCTACAAAGAAGAAATTATTTGACATTTTTTATAAATGTTTTTTGCACAAGACTTTAGTGTCAAATCATATATTTAGAGAAAACACTTTTGGACTTTTTGACCTCTGCTTGAGGGCGAAAATTGTATTGAATAGAAATTGAGCATCCAGCCTTTTATAATGAATAGATCATAAAAATCTATTCACAACTGCCTTATGAATCATGAGTTCAAAGTGAAACAGCGCCATCTAGATGTCTGACAAACTTAGATTGGTCTCCATTCCCCCTGCTTGTGTCGTTCACAGCAGCTACTACTGTATCTGATCCTGTTCCACCGTCACCAGGAAAACCACTCAGGCTCATATTTAGTTGCAGCATTAATTATCAGCCGCTCTAATTGTGTTCTGTGTCCATCTAATTAGTTTGAAGGCATGGATTTTACGGCAGTCAGTATGTGGGCGGGTCGTGTCAGAAACTGCAAATTAGGTTGAGGGTCTTGCTGATGAGCCAAGGGCATTGGAGGAGACAGCAGAGCAGCGTGTCTAGATGAGAGAGATACAGCAGCTTTCTAATAATCTCTGTGGCAACATTAAGAATTTGGGCCTTCTCTCTCCCTCCCTCCCTCTCCCTCTCTCTCCCTCCCTCCCTCCCTCTCTCTCATTTAAAATCCCGCTCTGCATTTTGTTTTCGTAGCAGTGTGAACGTGCCAATCATATTAGCCACTGTAGACACAGAAGGTCAGCAGTGAGATAGGACTTCACTGCTGAGCTCTGTTTGCAGCCAATCTGAATAATCAGTTCAAATGGTGAGACTTCTCTCATCTGTTTCAAACAGATGTTATTGATGGGATGTTGTGTTCAACTATATTTTAAGCTCCTTTCTTCTGCCTTTGGCTGTAAAAAACAAATCTCGACAGGTTGTAAAAAACCCCAAAACTACTGATTCGAGATTTTCTTTTAACGTCACAAAAAGCTGCGGTTGCACAGCAGGGATAACTTTATGAGTTTTCATCGGATGTTGAAGGTTCTTCACAGTGCAGAGAGCAGAGGGTCCTGGCAGCCCACTGTGTTACACTAAATTAGTAGTTTGTACATAAGAAAGCTGGCAAACATGTGCTCCGAGAGGCAGCTTTTATTTTCAGAGAAAATTCGCCACATGAATGTCAGCATCACGGCATGCTTTTTTTTTTACTAAGAATAACCAACCGAGAATTTTAATTCATTTAAACCTGTGGGGCAGAAATTGATCTGATAGAATCTGAGTTCTTTGTTCAACGTTAGGCTCTGGCTTTGTCTTTGGTTGGAAGAACTCTGAAGTAAAACTACAGCTGTCAGAAGATATAAAATGCATTTCACTAAGGAAACCCTGGCTATAATATACTAAATATATATAATACAGTATATTATTATATATCTTTAACCCTTCTATTGTTGAGTCAGTAAAGGAGTAGTCCAAAGTGAAGTTTCACTGTGATTAAAATCTAACTCAACTATCAAGTTTTAATTGTTAAGTCCAAGTTCATTAGTTTAAATGTTAGAGTAGAAAAAGGCCCAGAGGTGATAAATATACGGCTCTGCTCCTAAAGCCAGTGACAGATGGGTCGGGGGAACGAAGAAGAAGAAAAAGATCAAATTAATGGCAGGGCTCAAGGCCAGAGTAATGAGAGTGAGGCTTTTCTCCTGACCTTGCCTAACTGCCCCACCTTCTTACGTTCTCACCACTGAGGGACTAACAGACGGCTCTGTCCGTGGACCAGCTTGTGAAGAGTAAACGGCAGCGACAGCTGACGTGGTAGTTTCAGATGAGGATGATGACGAACGATAAGAGCCGGGGACAGGGTCATCCAGAGGTAACATCTCCAACACTTGGAATCCGTCATAGAACCATGGGCCTGTCAATGAGCTCCTGACATGACCTAAAATGACAAGAGTCTGTGGTGGAGCACAGACATGAATCATCCTCATCGTTCAGGGATGCAGTCATAAACCACCAGTGAGCAAAGAACTGGAATCTTGACATCGTCACAGAAAAAAAAAAATAGCTCTAAGAATGGTAAAGTGAATCTAAAAAACGACATTATTTTACATTTTGTCAATTGTCACTACACAACAGATGCTGCCAGTCAAACATTTAATGGACAATAGTCTCACATGATTCAATTGAAAACTTTAAAAAATGATTATATCAATACTTAAACACAATTTTCAGTTTGTTAAATGAAGTAACTTTAAAGCCAAACGTCCATAATTAAATACCCTTATTAAAATGTTTTTAAAAAGTAAAGGAAAAAGAGTATGTCAGTTTCTATGACAGGGGGCGCTTCAGCTTGTTCTGTGTTTTTGTCTAACATTATTTGTTGGATTGGGTGGTAAGACGGGCCGGAGTCAGCCCACGGACCGCTGGTTGATGATCACCGTTATAAAACAGTAAAGTGTTTACGTTGAAATTCTTTTACTAAATTGATTTGTGATCATGCATGAGACAATCACCACATACATTCAAACATGCTGAGTAAAATCAGCTGTATTACAACCCAAGGCACCATTTGGTGCTTTGTCCATGAAAATATATTTTTTTTGTGTGTGTGTGAGAATCTACACTGTAGATTCTACAGTGTTGGGTGGATATGGGAGCCTAACAAGTTAATGACTGGCTTTTTACCGTTTGTCTCCCATTGTCTCCTCTTTTTTGTTTTTTTTCTACAGTGACAGTTAGTTCTTGAACAGAGGAAAGGAACAAAAACTACTTTCTGGTGAACAAAATGCTGAGGTTACCATTAAACCCTGCCTAATTAATCAGATTTTCATTCAAGGGAACGGGTTAGTCTGCAGATTAGGCTTCGACACACGGTTACTTTTGAGCTTCCTTTTCAAAAATGTGCCCTTGCCAAAGGAAACCAGCCTGAAGAAATGACTCAGTTTTATCATAGAATCACAGAAATGTGAAAAGTGCTAATGATTGTAAATGAACTTTTCAAATTCTTCTCACAGCACAGTCAGCATATTCTGTAAGAAAATATTTGTAATCATGCTCTTTTTTGGAGTGTGTGTGTGTGTGTGTGTGTGTGCGTGCAGGCGTGCGTGTGTGTGTATGCTCTCCAGGTGTAACCTACTTTTTCAGAGGAGCGCTGTGTGAATTTCCACCTGAGGAACTGGGACAGTCTCCAGACAACTTAAACCAATCAATTAACAAAGATAGCGCAGAAAAGAAAACACGGCAGCGCAGCAGATTTACTGTGACTCTGCACAACATCCACAGCAAACCCCCTACAGTTAAAGGACAGAATTACATCTTGGTTTAAAGTTGGTCTGTGGACTGACTTATATGACTTTTTTATGATTTGTTTTGTTTTGTTTGCGTGTCGCTATGGTGCTCCGTTATTATTTATTCTAAACCAGTGTTTTTCAACCTTAGGGTTGCGACCCCACGTGGGGTTGCCTGAAATTGAAATTGGGTCGCCTAGTTATTAATAATAATAAAAAACTGATTTCTAATTACTAACTTTAACTATTTTAAAATTTTAAGCAGAACTCTAACGTAACTAATTTGTAATTTGTTTTCATTAATCAAATGCTGGCCTAAATCTAACTGGAAATCTTATCAAGTGATCTAATTTCAGCTGCACAATGCCACCCACTTTTGCATAAATATATTCAGTAGCTGCAGGATTTATGCTATTCCTGTAGCACATGTCAAAGTCAGTCGCTGGTTCATGACTTCTATCTTAAGTAGGTGAATGTTCTCCCAGTGCTTTGTCATCTCACACTCACTTAGTCATGCACATTCAAGGGCTAATCCATACACGCAGAGCTCTCTGTGGTCAACAAGCCTTCCTGAAGTACTTCAAGGCAGCACCTCACACGTACAGCCCCTGTATTTTAAACATTAATTTTCCTAACCATGAATTCTGTGCACTTAGACTTTTGTGATAAAACCCTCACTGCTTCCGTTACACTCCCTCACGGAATTTATTTAATACTGAACTCAGAGGTGTAAAAGAAAACACATTATAAACAGCTTGTTTACACCAAGCATCAGCCCTCTGCTGTTGCCAAAGTAAGCGCAGAGAGAAAAGGTCAGGTCCTTCACTCATTACACCACAGAAATCTGTTTAAGCATCTCTGTCTAGGTGCAGAGGACGTCGGCTTGTTGTCTATCAAATTCAATTTTGCGAGAGAGAGAATCAGCGGCTGCTACGGCGTTTGGGTCGAAGCAATTTCCGGAGCAATAAATCTCATATAACCAACCACAGACTGTTTAAAAGCTCTCCATCAGCTAATAACAATTCAGTTTCCCTCTCTATCCCCGTGTTTCAGTTGCTCCAAGTCGCTCTCCACCGCCTCACCCAACACAACAACATCAATCGATCCTATCAAATGTCTTGTTACCGCTTGGCCATTAAAGACAGACGGTGTTCAATAAAATCTATCAGCAGAAGAGGTCACGTCTGCAAAAGTACGGCTGATGCTCCTCGGACCCGAACTGAAACTCTGCACAGTGTCAGCGTTTTCACTCGGGCGACAGAAAAGCTTGTCAGATTTGCCCTTTAGACTTGTCTTTGTAGCCAACTTTGTCATCATGGAAAACATTATGACAGATGGACTAAAATGTCACATTTGCACAAAGACAAAGACGACGCTGGCCCCGAATGTGACTGACTCTATTGGCGAGGATCGATTCACCTTGATGTTTAAACAGTGGAATCAAAATGCAGCAAATAAAGGAAACGTTTTAACACTAAAATTCATGAATAAACTTCAGTCAAAACAGAGTGGAGAAAAATTATATATGGAAATTGCGTTTAATTAGAAAATATCACATCAGCAAACTGGATAATGGATTTACACCGATCCGCCTTTGTATCTGTCTGCAGATTTATGGGATACTTTAAACCATTAGATCTTAATTGTTTCCTTTTTTATCCATAAGGAGGCAGTTATGTTACTAAAGGTGGCAAATGGAAATCCAAACGTTGTTGAATCCTGGTTCATTCTTCGACAGAAACCCTTTGATCACATCGTGGCTGAAGAACAGCAGGCGAACACTTGGAGTGTGATTTAGCAACAAACACAAAACTGATGTTTATTGTCTGAAATGCTGAAGGTGAGAAGATAAAACCGGATCCCCTTTTACCCGTTTTGTTTATTTTTGAATTGATTAAAAGGGAGAATTAACATAAAAGTAGAAATAAGAGAGGGGGTTTTGGAGTGTTTCAACACCAAACTGTCTGTCTGTGAGTAAATATAAGCAAACTGCTTCCCATTCGTCTTCATCGTTCACTGTTTCCCTGCTTTTATCTCGATAATTTCTCTTGCACCGTTGTAAGTAGGCAGAACACGTTGCCTTCAAGGAACAGGGAGAAAACAGAGGGTGCTCAGCTGATCCTCTCAGGGGAGGGGGGGGGGAGGGTTAGTGGACCCCCTTATTTTTTCCCACACATAACTTGTGACTGTTGCTTGCCTTCATCCTCTGTCCCTGGGTGAAACCGCTCTCTGTCCCCGTTGTTGACTTTAGATTTATGCATTTATCATGTGTGGATTAAGGGATGTACTGCACAAATGTGCGGTATAAAAAAACAGGTTTATTGGTGGATAAAGGAAGGTTCTACCATAGTCTACCATAGAGGTTATTATTATTATTATTATTATTGTTGTTGTTGTTGTTGTTGTTGTTGTTGTTGTTGTTGTTGTTGTTGTTGTTGTTGTTGTTGTTGTTGTTGTTGTTGTTGTTGTTGTTATTATTATTGTTATTTTTTTAATTACCACTGCCAAGGCAAGATCATAACATTACAACGGGCATCTACATATAAAGCAACAACAGGTGTGTATTTTATTCTTGTGGTTCTGTTATTTTCTTTTTTTATTGATTTATGTTTATGCTACTACTACTACTACTCATAAATGCAACCACTTCTACTAAAGATAACAACAGTGATGAACAGGAATATGACTCATCACATGGTTGTTTCAAAGTGAACCAGATTTGAAATACTGAAAGTGTAAGTGCTAAAAATGTTGGTCTTGTATGACTTTTTTTTTTC
>NC_024320.1:23188872-23224281 GCF_000523025.1 Cynoglossus semilaevis | reverse complement strand
CCTCCAGCCTGGATTCTTGGTCGGTTGATCTGTGGTTTGTGTGTAAACAATCGAAGGGGTTTTTATTTTCTCTTCGTTTGTTGAGGTGGTGATGGCGCATCACGACGTTCTAATGAGATGAGACTGGGGTTTGTGATTTGTTAGTTCATGTCTAACAGTTAAAGTACAAATTATACCAACACATTCCAAATCATGGCCCATTTAGAAGAACTTAGAATATCTCAGAAGTTTTCTGCCAAGGTGAGGAGAGGTTACAGCGCTATATGACTTCCCTGCATGTGAACCACTCTGCCTCTAACCGTCAGACGTCAGCTTAATGAGGCTAATGAATAAACATTAAGGCGATGCCTTTATTTATGACAGCTAACTTTTGCTAACACATGTATTCAGCTTCTCGATGCCTCAAAATAACACCTATAAATGTGTGGTGTATCTGTGTTGGGGGGTCTCTGGCTGTCTGTCAAGTGGCATATGAAAGTACAATCAAAGGCACTCAGAACTTTGAGTGCACTGATAACAAACCCAATGACTGAATGTTTCAAAATCCATGAAAAAAACATATATCACAGAGAATGTGAATGTTTTTAATATTTCAGCACCACGGAGAGAGGCAGACGGTGTGGCTGGCCTTGTGTCCCGTTCTATACCCATTAATTCAGAGGTTCAGCACCACGTTTTCAATCACGAAAAAATTCAAACAAATCACAACCGATGAACATTATTTTTCAGCTTTTCTTTTTTACTCTAATTGACTTTTCGGTCTCACGACACGATACACAAAGGAGACGGTAGATATATTCCCAGTAGGTGGGAGTCAGAGTTCCACAAATACAGGAGGATGTTGGGAAGCTAATAAATAAATAGGTATCAGGCTACGCCACTTTGATTTCTTTAATCACGCTTGTTTGACAGCTGCGGTCCGGGGTGGCCTCATAATTGATGTCTTTTATACACAGTTGCTATCTTTAGATTCTCCTATGTTGCCGTAATGCCTGGTTTAAAATAGTCCTATACTGCGTGACGTGCTCATACAGTACGCAGTAATTGTCTAGTACAAATAGAGATAACATTTACCTCATATTGTATATCACAACTGCGTCTGTACCGTGTTAATCTCCGTCAGATTTTTCGGTCCACAGTTACCTGTTTATCTCTCATTAGGCTTCCTTACTTTCTAAAAAATAATATATACATACGGCAGGGCTAAGTGAAGTACTTTGTAGTACACTTGGATTCTATATACTGTACAAAAGATAGCTTCTATTTCCTCTTTATAAGTTGATGAACTGAGGTCCGGTTTACAGAAATATCCTGTCTATACAAGTCACTGATGTGTGACTGGGGTCAATGAAGTCTTTTTAGATTTTGATCAAAACATGTATTTCTTTTTCTTCACGTAGCACATTAATTGTTACTAAGTTGGAGTAGTTCATTTTAGGTATAAAGGTGCATCCAATCCAGTGTCACCATAGTCTGGTTCCATCATCCCAATTTATGGCATTAAAACCCACTAACGAGTTACATGGGAACTAGTTATCGAGCACAGTGGATGAATGGTATATACAAAGATGGCTTTGTTTATTTGCACGATTCAAACCATACATTGGATCGTGGGTGTCAAACATACGGCCCATGGGCCAAAACCGGCCCGCTAGGGGGTTTGATCCGGCCCACTTGATACATTTAGAAAGTGAAAGAAATGAGAAAACACTCTGTGTTCATGATGTTTTGTAAAATTATATTTCATCTATTATGAATATGTTCATTGTGGCTCCAAGCAGAAGTCTGACTCTTCTGATGTTCTTATGTCCTAGATTATTTTATCACCAAAGTGTTAGCGTAGGTGAGTTCATAGGTACTGATGTACAGTATGTGAGTTCTGGGTTGATCAGTTGCCATGGCATTAACAATCTCCGCATGTGTGAATGCACTATTGGTGCAAAGAACAAGTAGGAATTTGCTGTGGAATTTTCGGCAGGACTGTGTCTTGGCTTCTTCTGTACCAAGAATCTTTGGTGTTTTTCAGACCAATGACCCGTTGTCTGCGTTACTGTCTGCAGTGTGAATTTTTTTTATTGTTAATTAACTGCATGCTGCCTCTCACTTCCACATATGTGCATATTAGTTTTAACCAGTACCAGGTAAAAGTTGTTGTTGTTTCTCATTGAGCAAAAGATATAAAGACATGTTTTTTATAAAACAGGAAACACAGTTAAAAATTAATAATGAAAATATCCTACATACCATATTATTATAATTCACTCATGTAAAAATAGTTTTAAAGTAAAGTGTTTTTTGAATTAAATTAAATTTATTTTGGACAAGTTTGAAGGAAAACCCTCTCTCAAATGACCTTTGACCAAGTTTATTAGTAAACCTCATTAACCTGCTGANNNNATGTTCGTGATTCCTCCACCATGTGAAGACGAACGGCTCTGTGGGAGAGGAGCCGGGAGATGTCATCCTCACTACACCTGTGCTGCCGCCTCCTGGACGGACGCGACTCCTCTTTGCAGCGACTGTACTATAAGTGAACGGACAGCTTATGAGCTCCACTCAAAGCGAGAGAAACACACACGAGGAGCGGGATGGCGCGGATAGAAGTGGCGCACCTCCGCGCTCTTCTGCTGGCGCTTCTACTAACGGGGACCGTGTCGGTCTACGGGAACAGAGGGGCGACATTACCCGACGAAGAAAGGGCGACGAAAGAGGGAGATGCGGAGACGCCATGTGAAGTGAAAACAGTCACCGTCTCTACCCTGCCCGTACTCCGGGAGAACGAGTTCAGCTTCACCGGCGGAGCCGCTGGGAACGTGGCCGGCGGAGGTGCAGCCGGTGGCGCAGGTGGCGGTGCTGTTGGTGGCGGCGGTGGAGGAGGACCAGGAGGAGGAGTAGGCGGAGGAGCAGGCGGAGGGGGGGAATCCCGACTCCTGTTATTCGTTAGGACCGACCTACCTGGGCGAATTTCAGTAATGGATGATCTTGACAACACAGCTCTCCCCTACTTTACGCTGGGTAAGAACTGCTGTGGTTCTAACTGTGCTGCGTTCACGGTCGCTTCACATTTGGACACAAAGAGCATCCACACACTGAGCACACTCCACGCTTCGGTCCCAAACCAGCCACAAACTCCTTAGTGCGTTCCCACTTTGTTGTCTTCCCATCTGCATTCACTGTCCTGCACAAAATCACCAGCGTTTTTTAAAATTATTTTTTAATCTCATTCTTTGTTTTAATTTCAAATTTCCCTGCTCCCACTCCTCATTTATCTCGTGCACTCTGCTCGTTTTGTGTTTTAACACGATTAGTGCTTTAAATTTCATGCATTCACCACGTGTGGCACTGGTAACATGAAGGCAATTTGGCTCCTCAAACATCGGGTGAAATTAGCGTTGTGGTCTCACGTGCATGTGCTCTGCTTTGCATGTTGGACTCCCTGAAATATTCAGCCAGAGTTTGCATCAGCCGTCATCATATTCACTCGGGCATGCTTGAAAACAATAAAGATGCTCCACCTTCTGTTTATTCACATAAGTAAATTCACAGCAGTTGGTTTTTAATGGGGTATTTAAAAAAGAAAGAAAAAAGAGAAGAAGTTCCCAGTGAATGCCAGTGACTCTGGACTGATTCTGTGTTTTAAATAGTATAATACAACCACAACAACAGAAGGGTATTTGCATGGTTGCTCCTGTGTACTTGTCTTTTTGATACGTGAGCCACGGAACCTTTGGTTGTTGTGGAAGTGAATGCATTTAGTTCAGGAATGTAGTAAGAAAAACACACAGTGTATGCAGTGGAATGTCAAGGCTATGCATTTTTTCCCATCTACCCTGCTGTTCAAGGTTGCTGTAAATAGAAAACCTGTGAAGTGTCTCGTTACCTTAAATTTCAGACTCTCGCTCACGGTCTGGTATTTTTTCCGATTTCCCTGGTCTTGATTTCATCCTTTCTACATTTGCTGCCAACTACACCGGCTGCATGAACTAAAGGCAGGCGGGAGGGCGAGGGCCGGAGCATTAGGCTAGTAAATCACTTTCTATTCTCATTAAGGACAGCCGTTGACTGTTGAGAAAGACTTCTCTGTCCTCCCAGTCAGCCAGAGAGCAAATGTGCTGCTTCACCCTTTCCAGTGCTTTGACTGCACTCTGTGTGGAGGGAGGCTGACGGGTAGAGAGGAACATACACGTAAACCACGAACCACATGGTGCACATGCAATCTGCATCTTCACAACAGCCATTGAAGGACAATATTAATTAGTCACAGTTATTTAGCAGCGTTCCTAAATGCAAAATCTCTCTATATAAAAATAAAAAAAGACGTGTGACTGAGGGTCTGAGAACTGTTTGAATTGTCATATGTAATATCTCATCTGAAGAACCAACATATTGTTGAACAACACAACAACCACAATATAGTTTTTAATACATACATAACTCACAGGTTCCTCATTAATCTTCACATGTATTTCATTTTTATGGAAAAACTTAATTTGATTTTTGAAATTATACAGAAAGGTAGAGATGCACTGATTGAAAACTAATTACACAGCAATCAGGTACTGTAACCTCAGGTGTCAGAATAGGTTTGTGAATCCGAACAACTTTGCTGTCTAAACCTCCTGTTACATACATATACTGTATATATACAAATAGCTTTCTGGGCTCACTGTAAAGTATCTCTAAGCTAACATGTTACATTCAACTTGTGAGTGTGTTAGCTTCCTTTCCTGTTTTCTGACACAAAATGAGTAAAGATGCTGTGGTTAGCAGTCTTGGAGTACCCATACGATAAAAAAGTTCCTCGATCCATTTTATAATTGCTTATCTGCAACCTGAAAGATCTTTGTTGGAGTGTGTTGTTGTCGGGTTTATAGCACCTACAAGAAAGCATGGGATTTTGTTGGTTATTTAATCCAAGTAAGCATGGTGCAGTGGTCATATTAACAGTATTTTTCAGTGAAATTACAAACAGACTTCTGCACATTGAACACAGTTTGTTAATTTTGTAAGAAAAAATGAGCAAACTTCATCACGTGGTGATTTTTTTGTCCTTTGAATTGTCAGACTCTGTTTATATGTCATGTCTGTTGCATCAATTTTCTACCTATTAATTTTCTCCTCTCTTTCTCTCCTGGAGTGTGAATTTTTGTTCCTTGACTAGATGGTGGATACACACATTATTTGCACAGTCTGAGTGTGAACGAAAACACGTAAATTACAGTAGTATCTCACAATACATACATTTTTCCTTACGCTTTTTAATCATTTTAATTTGTCCCAAATACAAACGTGTTTAAAACAAAGTGCTACTTGTCTTTCTGAAACAGCAACACAAATCATAATGTGATATTCTAGGTAAATAATAAATATTTAGCAATGATATAACAGCTTGCCTTTGATTAATTGGATAAATGTTTTTAATTATTTGGGTACAAGAAGTCCTCGTCTTTCTTCAGGGTTTGGTTCCTTGCCTTGATGTAACTTAGATGTTTGCCCTTACATATCACAAAATCAGGGCCAGAACAGGATCCCCCTCCTCCAAGGTGGAATCTGCCACCTCTGTGTCTATATTAAAACCACACATTAGAACCACATGCTATCTGATTTCTGGGACTTTCTATTTAACAAATGAAGCACTGCGCAAAATAGTCAGAACAACACAACCTGTGCTACGACCAGAAATGAAGACCAAGTGTGCTGTTGGATTCTTTATTGTCCTCTGAGCCTAAAAGAAGGGCAAAAGGTTTTTGTTTTTTTTAAATATGGCGTCCTTCTGGCAAACTGTAAACAGAGCCGTCTTCCTCATTAAAAGGAGCGAACAAGACTTTCTTAATATATCTATACCTAGGGGGTGTGAAGACACAACAGCGACACAACGTAGGTTGAGGACGGTGTAAACCGAGGAGCCCCTGGATTATAATTGGATTATAAGGCACATTTGGGAAGTTTGTAAAATCGGAATCTAAGACACGACCTTATTTCTGAAAAATCAGTGTAAAATCATAATCTTTCTTTTTATTACCTTTCCAATTCTTTTCACAGGCTGTTACCTAAAACCCAGGCATACCATTCTCGTTATACTTCCCACAACAATGTATTGTTACGGAAACACACACTTTACATATCAGGACAGAAGCAACAGCCCACTAACAGCGTATTTTATATGGCGACAGGATGTAGGGACAAACCTACATTGTTTAAGTCTAAATTTATTTCTAGATGTCAATTTGCTTGACGCTGTTCTTTTCCTATCAAGCGAGCAGTTGACAGTTATTGCGATTAACTGTTATTAGGAAACTGAAGTGGAGTGATGCTTACACCCAATTATTCCAGAGCCGTTTTAGTCTACATCAACACTCGGGGAATCAATTTACGAAGTTGGAACTAGCTGTTAGGGCACTTTATGTAGGATTCCTGGTGACTCATCATATCCCAGCGGATGTAACTATCTTCCTCTACTTTTCTTTTTATATAAAAACACCTACAGTATTTTGGCAAACGTGACATTCCCTCCAGTGGCTCCAAATTTAGTGCATGTTGTTTAATTGAGAAAAAAAAATCTAATTTAATTTGGGAGTCATCATTCTACAACTTTTATATGTTTACTCGTATGGAGGAGACTGTTGTTCTGCAGAGTTGTTTTACATCCATCATAGTTGTTGACCTTGTTCGTTCCCCCTCTGTTGTGATGGTCGTTTTGTCATACGTTCTTCTAGTGTCTTATAGAAATTACAATTGTAGCAATCGTAAGGATGGCGATTCACCCTGCCGTCCTGGCCTGTCTGCTCAGCTTTGATTTATTGCCTCATGTGTCATGAAGAATGGATGTGTAGAAAGGGTAGTGCGGGGGGAAACACAGTAGACGTAGCCTCTACCCTCCCCCGACTCTCTAACACAGTGGAATTTAGTTTGTTAAGCACTGAAATAAGACACAAATAAAACATGCCAGCACACAGGTTTTATCGTTGGCACTAATTTCAGTTCTAAGACAGGTTTTATCATGTTAAAAGGTGCTCAAGTTTTAAATACTAAACCTCGTTAAGGAACATATCCTGAGACTTTGGATCAGATTTTTCAACCACCGAAATCAGGGATCTTTAAGATCATTTGATAGAAAATGGATTTCAGTTCTTAGACGAAGCAAAGAAGCAGGTTGTGAGCTGGTGCAAAGGGACTTCTAGATGGAAACACAGCTTTTAGAAGTGTTTAATTTGTTTATTTTGTTTTTCTTCATTTGCCTTCTGTCAGTATGAACTTAAAGTTCCCCTAAATGTGACTATAGGAAGCCCGCATACCACCGGCTTAAGAACCAAGGCATTAAAGAGCAGTAATTACTGGATTATCCTCATACTCTATGTTTTATTGTTGCCTCGGTGCAAGTAAATTTAAAGAATGAAGTATCTAAGTTGTAGGCCTCTGGACTGTTTCTCTGTCTGGTTGTAGATTGCAGCACAATGGGGGAAGCAGGTTTGTAGCAATTTAGTTGGGATTTTCAGGCAGAGAGTTCAGTGTTGCTTTACCTTTGTCACACAAATGATTTCTTAATTCATTTTAAGTGATGGGGAACTGTGCAGAAATCAATGTGCTAACCAAGGTGGCTGATTCGGTAAACAGCTCATTAGGAGTTCACCTTTCAAAAATCCTTAATGCTTTTACCACACTCTTGAAAACACACTCCAAGTCTCCTCGTCCTTCGTCTGTTGTATTGGATTAAGTAGTCGTACCTTCAATCTTCTGTGTCCTAATCTTTTTGTGCATCTTTTTGTGCTCCTTCTGTTCAGACAGCCTTTCTGTTTTGCCCCTGTGGCAGCTTTTCTAAGCAGGAGTTACAGCCAGCGAACCCTTCGTGCTTAGAGATGGGAGATTAAAAGCAGCAGCGGAAATGTAAAAAAAAAAAGAAAAGAAAAGAAAAATGCCAGAGCTGGGGCAATTTGTTTCTGGTAGCAAAGAACGTGTTGTGCAGAGTGCACATCTCTGTCTGATGTCCGAGGCTCAGATTAGCACAGCAGAAAAATAAATCACCAGTGGGGGAAGGGGGCAAAGGTCATTGTTGGAAGCGGGAGTTATTACATCTGTGGAGCTGAGATGGGGTTTGTTTTTGTTTTTTTTTCCTGTAATATCAGATGTCGGAGACATTCGTTTGGGTCTAAACAACCTCATTGCCCTCATTAATTAGAGCGTTAGGAGACAATAGCAAATAGGATTTTTACTTAGTCTTGTGGGGAGGGGGTCAGAGGGTCCATTACATAATTTACAGTCTTATCATAAAGATACAGAAGGTTGTTTTTGCATCACTTTATGCGGTCTTACATGTGGTGAAAATTTGTTGTTTAATCAAATGTGAGCTTAAAAGATGCTAGGGTTGCTGTCATAGCTGTATCTTAATTCAATTGTCAATAACCGAATGCAGTGCGCATAATAGCACATTTAGATAAAAATAAGTACATTTAACTAAATCATTTTTATTGAGTGAAATTGTAACAGTAGTTCATTTTTTTATGTTTATGTTGAAAAGTGAACTAAGGCCGCTGTTTACATTAATTTTAAAAACATGAAAACATGATGATATTTTATGTTCGAATTGATACAAATCCAATATTTTTGCAAAAAAAAAAAATATTGCAGAACTACAAATCCAATATTTTTGCAAAAAAAATAAATATTGCAGAACATATCAAATACATGTCTGTCATTTTGATGGTTATTTGTAACTGGCTTGGTTACACCAGTTACAGTGTGTTTCATTCTGATAGTTTCTTCTATGGCACGATGCTATACTTTACTCTTTTCACCTTGTGCTGTATTCTGCTGCTGTCAACACTCTGACTCCCCATTGTTGGATGAATAAAGGACTTTTTAATCTTAATCTTAAAAGACATCAGATCTGAAAAAAACCCCAAAGATTATTTTTTTACCCTCCCATATTAGATTGTATATTTAATCAATAAACAGTTTTGGTGGAGAGACTGATTATTATGTTAAAGGAGCATCACATCACCCGGTGGACACGGTCCTTGGCTGGGCCGCCATGTCAGCTGGTAAGAAAGAGTGATTGTTATTTAGTGAAATGTTGAGACACTGAATTGATGGCTTTTTAAAGCATGACTGAATTGTGGTCAGTGCTTTCTGCTGCTTTCTCTCTCTGTGCTGAAACCTTTCCTGGTAATGCTTTGTTGGAGCAGCACTGTCTGTGCTGCCTCATGGCACTGTGGACAGCTTTGATCTCAAGATAATCGTTTGATCGTTACCATTGCTGAGAGGCGCATTGTAGTTATCTTTGACAAAAGGAACAAAGAGGTTTATGTAAATAGTCTAATGAATGCATCAGCTCACCCCCCCCACCCCACCCCTCCGCACTTCTTACTTATGCAGAACAACAAAAAGCATTATTGTTTGTGTATTTTGTTTTTGGTTTTATTAATTAGCAGAGACGATCTGAGATAATGGTAGGCAAATGGCAGAATTTAAATTAAATAGCTCTTTGCTTTAGCGTTTCTGCTTTTGCTTATTCATGAGCCATTGTGTGTTTAAAATGAGCTGGCTAAGACGCAGTATCTCGTAGTTGACTTACTGTAGGGAAGGAGGCAAATTGTGATGAAGTGCTGGTCCAGTAATCGTAAACAAAATATATGAGTTTTGTTTACTTGCATGTCAAACAAATTATGACTAATATGCTTCGTATAATTGCTGGAATATAATGGCTGAGTCTGGTATTTAGAAAATAATTATATCAGGGATTGATCAGGGGTGATGTATTGTGATACGGCTGCTGGGAGAATCACAGAGGTTGGAACTTTTTACAACGACTCTTTCTTGTCAGTGGGTGGTCTTTGGCGCAGGATGGAGGTTTATCTAAAGTGTGACGGCGACTGGATTAAAAAGTGGTTTGCAGGCAAGCAAATAGCAGAGAGTCCTGGGTTCGATTTCCAGAGGGACCTAATGACACCTCCTTCACTTGTAAGTTGCTTCAGATAAAAGTGTCTGATAAATGTAAATATTTCTTTAGGGTGAATGTGTAATTACTGAGACTGTGTTTTGCAAATTAAACACATTACATCCCCCTGTGAATGGGCTCTGTTTGTGTCCACACACTGAAACAAGAAAGTGCTGCGAGTGTCTAACCAATCAATGTGTACTGAGCTTAATGGGTTTTGTCAGATGATGTCTCTCCAATAGAAAAGAGTGGAAAACCATGTTATGAGATGAACCCAAGATCAGTGATATCAATGATATGATCTGATTCAAATCATCTATGCATCTAAAATGTTGACTCAACTAGGATAACATATCAAATAAGACAGGAAAGCTAACTGTATTAGCATTTAGCTTGCTTCCACAAGTTTAACCAAAGTCAAGTACTTAAGACTTAAGACTAAGGAGAAATTGACTGCAGGCATCTGTTGTCGCCAAGTTTTATCTGCCTTTTGTCGGTTTCTATTCTTATGACTCTTCACAAACAAATGCAGTGCTGCTGTTAGTGTGAGTTTAACCTTTGTTGACTAATGTGAATGAAACACTCCATTATCACTAACAGGAATCTGTGTCTATTTGAATATACTACTCTGGTGAGAAAAAAAAAAAGTAAAATTAGAAATGACTTTTTGCAAAGTCCTGTTGATGTATTTTTCCTTCTTAAGTGGAAATGCTTTCATCAGTATTGCACTGCAGTAGCATTGTTGCCTGTCACTTGTATAGAAGCAGGACAAATGAGCAGTTTACAGTGTTAAAGAAACAGCCACGCGCCGAAACGTCAAATCGCCGAACCGCTTGCTACACACAAAACCTTAAAGACAACAACCACAAAAAAAAAAAAAAAAAAAAGTGACGACTTCTCTGTATCTAAATGTGTATTTATTTCACACCATGCAAAAAACCAGGAATGCATCCTAATGCAGTGTTTGGTGTCTAAGGGGAATAAAGTGTAAAAAGATTTATCCACCTAAATTGCTCGTCTTTAAATGGACCTGAGAACAACAAACCAGACTGACACGATTAACTTAAACAAGGTTTCTTTATGTAGCCCAGGTTGCAGTACCTGGGCTAAAACCCTTTAGAAACCCAGGGCTGAGTGTAAACGTAGCTTTGGAAGGTTGACTGACAGGCCTGATTATTTAGACCCATGTTAGACTTAGAGGGTCCTCAACCTTGAACGCCAAAAGATTCAGACCATTTTTGTCTTGGCAGTAATGCAGTGTATGAAGTTTTTGGTACTGCAGTTATACTACAGAAAACACAGTACGCAAAATTGTACAGGTCAGGTAATCAAAAACAGGTCGATTTCAACACAGTACTGTAACATTCAGTTTGTAGTATGAGATTTTTACTAGTATTCGCTACTACTGCACACAGTGACCTCACATCATTATGGCCTTTGTACCATAAAATTGTGCACTTGATCTTAGGTCCGGAGGGACAGTGACATTAGGTTTTTTGCTGTTAGCATGCAAGCTGAAAATAGCCCTAGGTGAAAAATTGGAGTAAATGTATTTTTTTGCATTACAGTTCCTTCTCTATATCACCCATCTCCCTTTCGCTCCCTTAGTACATTACAGAATTGTTTTAATTCATTCCACAGCAGTTTCGCTATTTCAGTTTTTTTTATGGAGAATGTTTTTGTTTATTTTCCAATATTTTCATTATTTTCATGATACAAAACATTTTATAACCTAAAACAATTAAACAGTAAAAATATAGCAAAAAATAAACTAAAAGATATTATAAAATAATCATACACATGAAAGTATTGGTTTTAAAAATGGTGGTGTTTACCTGGATGAGATTGTGCACAGCATTCTATTGGCTAGTTGAGCATTCACTTCTGTTCCTCACACTGATTGGCTCATGCATCGTAGCATCTCTCAGCATCTCCCCTTGTATGTCCGCCACTCGTTCACTTTGCTCTGCACCGTTTCACATAAATATATATATATATAATATATATATATATTGTTAAAAAAAAGTAATAGCCCCATCCTTTGTGATATCTTCTTAAATTCAGCACATCAGTAAATATGTTTTATCAGGGAACCAATGCAAAAAAGGTTAAGAGTTGCATGATACTCAGGAGCCATAGGTCGCAGACCGGATTGGCCCATGCACCGTAGCATCTCTCAGCATCTCCCCTTGTATGTCCGCCACTCGTTCACTTTGCTCTGCACCGTTTCACATAAATATATATATATATAATATATATATATATTGTTAAAAAAAAGTAATAGCCCCATCCTTTGTGATATCTTCTTAAATTCAGCACATCAGTAAATATGTTTTATCAGGGAACCAATGCAAAAAAAGGTTAAGAGTTGCATGATACTCAGGAGCCATAGGTCGCAGACCCCTGTCTTAACTCCAAGAGAGTTTTTGATGAAATGTTTCTCTTTCTCCACACCTCTATCAAAGTGCTCACTGTGCCATCGACTTCCACCTCATGTTTTTATTTCAACCTGGCATTGTTTTATCTGCAACAATCCGTATGCAAACATGCACCATTATCAGAGAACAGCTTGTATAGTTTATCTCAAAAGAGATCTTGTGGCAAACAGATTCCCTACTGATTCATAACATTTTTCACTTGTGTACCGTGGAGTGGCTTTGTAGCCTGTACACTGAATGCATAATGTGACACTGATTTATAAAAGCAATTCCATTTAGCTGCTCTTTTGGCTCCTTGTGCTCCTCTAGTGTGTGCCCACCACATAATAGAAAGCCCCGTGTGACAAAAACTGTGTAATGTATTTGCTCTCTTAGTAAAACATGTTTTATAACGTGAGCCAGACATTTAGAGCTCAGGGATTTTCAGGAACATCTATCACCCTGCACATGGTATCTCTGCGAGTGCATGCAGCGGATGTGAACCGTGCTGAATGCCGCACAAAGTTCAAGTTAGCCACAATTCTTCGAGGCCATCATCAATCTTGGAAATATCTATCACATAGATTTAGCGAGCGGCGAGGAGCCAACCTGACCTTTTAAACAAAGCTGTGGTCTGATTGAATAGACGACAGGAAATGAAGTGGTATTTGGATAAAGACTGAAGCTGAGGGTCGTTTTTTTTTTTCCTTCAAATTTAACAGCTGGTTTAAAAAATGTGTTACCGTCCTAAAATAGAGTGGTTTCCACATGTTTTTGGCATCTGAACCTATTTTGACATGACACATTTCTGGCAACCACACAGACATTGTGTAGTTCACTCCTGAATCATCAAATACAGCTTTTAGCTTTTTAAACTGGTTTATATTTTTAATAGAAAAAAAAACAAACAAACAACAAAAAAAAACCATGATGAGTCTATTAAGCCTAAACGTTGTTAATACCTAATGGGCTGCGTGCAACTTACTATAAAAATTGGGCTTCAAAGTCAAAAAGGCTAAGAAGCGTTGACCTGGATAAGTTAGATTCTGGGGAAGGTTCCGAAAGGTTGGGCTCATTCATGCCGTAGTTCTATTGCAGTTTGTTGTTTGATGTGTTTTGTGAATTTAATGGTGAGTTAAGCTTCTGCATCGGACATTTTTCTTCGTCTGCTTGTGTCAAAATTTTCGAAGAGTCGGTCGATTCTAAAGTCCACCATCTTGTTGTTTGTCTCTATGTTTTTCCTGGATCAATAATGTTACTGGGGTGTTTTTGTAATGAGGGGTGGGTTTGTAGAAAGACACTTTTTTTGGCTTTAGATAGTAAAAAAAGGCTTGATGGATTATTCTCGTTTCAAAAGTTCAGTGTATTTTCCCTCAGGTGTCCTATTCACAATAAAAGCACTGCTTTATTCCCAGGCCTGTGTATTATTAATGCAAATTTTTTCTTAAAAAAAACAACCCCCTAAAAACCTAAAATGTTGACTTCTGTTGGATACTCCCTTCAGGAGTCACAAACCCAATGTTGTGGGAGAGTTTTCGTCTTTGTCCGACTGATCCTCGCAGCTGTTGTACCATTAGTATTTTACTAATAAGATCATTCCATCTTTTCTGTACACAGGTCAACATAAAGTATGAAAGCAACCGCTGAAGAAAGACATGAAAGAACACAATAGAGAAGTAATAAGGCCGCTCCTAACAGTGTGATCTAAGTGGAAGATAACAAGAGAAAACAAGATTGAGAGGAGCGGTCGGTGGGTGGGCGGGCGTGCAGTAGGGGGGGCTGTATTTTTGTGTATAGCAGAGTTCCAATGTCCAGAAGCTGTGTGTGTTTAGAATTCCGCTTGGAAGCTGCAGTATTACTAGGAAACCCTCACTCTAACGTGAGTACTATCAGGGTGTCGTGGGACCAGGACAAAGTCCTCAGATACATACAGGCTCTAACTTATCTGCTTTGGGTCCAAATGAAAAATGCTGCAGATGCTGATATGAAGTCACTGGGTCTCTGACTGCTCTGTGTGTACGTTTCTATGTGAGCCACATAAGCAGAGAAGGTATTGACAAATTGAATTGCTGCTTACATCCTCCAACTTCCTTTAAAAAGTTGTAATAAAAATGTGAAGCCGTTGATCGTGTTTCTAATGAACCATTATACGTGGTTCAGTCTTTGCTGTTTTCTGATAATCAGACAATAATTAACAGCAAATTATTAAAATTCTAAGAGTCTCATTGTGCAGCCAGACGAACAGTGTGCGTTTGAAAGAAGGATTGAGGAGTCATTGTTCATACCTTCTCATCACAATGATGTTTAAACGCCATGAAATTTCATTCCCAGGAGAATTGACTTTGGATCTTGGAAATTTGCCAGCCCTGTAGAGCTCACAACAACCACAATTCAATGGTTCCTACAGAAGATTTTAAACCTTTTATCTCTGCCAGTGTGTTTGCTCCCATTTGCCTTCGCTCCGAGCAGTACAATCTCTGAGATTTCCTTCAGATAAAGAGTTTGCTCCATTAATCTTCCCTCGACTGATGGCTTCCCTCACACACTTTCTCATGCTTCACCATGCGCATCCATCCCAGTTCCTGGTCGGCTTTTAGGCTCATGTAATAAGTCTTCCTTTTGTATGCTGAACTTGGATAACATTAGTTAATTGTTTTCAGCTCGATGTGGGGGAAAAAAAAACCTTCTCCATTATCCCAGGTTGTGTTTGTTATGTTTCTCCAAAAAACTATTATCTGGGAGTCCCAGCAGTGGTTTGACAATCAGTGACGCTTGATGTGTTTAACAGTTTGCGCAGCTCGCTGAGACACATCCTGCAATGATTGAATATTTCAGTGTTGGCTGCAAGAGTTTACAGGTGTGTATTACAGTCTTTTAACTCATAGAAGCAATTCTCAAACTATGGTATGTGAACCAGTGGTGGCACATGAGTTCGCAACTGTATGCTGCTCTGGTACAATTCATATTTCATCGGTAAATTAGTGGAGGTTTAAAAAAACTGGAAATCTGGGATGGTGACTCTGTAGGGTTTTCCTGTTAAAATGTTGTAACCACTTGAAATAAATCCATATACATACATACATATATACATACGTGTGTGTGTGTGTGTATGTGTGTATATATATATATATATATATACATACATATATACATGTATATACAGTACATACATGTATATATGTTTGTATATAGGTATGTATGTATATATATACATGTATATATCTGATAGGTAATGTTTGTATATAGGTATGTATGTATATATATATATATACACATACATATCGTATATATGTGTATATATGTATATTTATATATTTTTTCAGGCACTAGATATATAGATGTACAGTAGATATAGATGTGATAGAGAGTATAGATGTAGTACAGATTCTTATTCTGAGAAGAAAAGCTAGACAGTGATGGGAGTATCGATTCAATGGTATCGAGATATCGATACTCACACAAGTATCGAGTATGGATTATGTATTGATACTAACTGATAAATGAAAAAGTGCACGTGTCACTACCACACCTTTCAGAGTAACTTATTACATAGAGGTTTCTGTGGTGGAACGCCCCGATCCTCCCCTAAAAAGAAATCTACATTATCTGTGAGTGGATTTAATGTGAGTATGGACAAAATTAGGGAAGTTTAGGACATTTTTCTGTAAAGCTGTAAAATAAAATGGAAGTGTGTTAAAAATGAATGAAACCTCTCCATTTTTAATCAACTTTTACACCAAACCTGGGACAGGAACGTTTTGACTGCTCAGCAGTTAAACTCTCGGCCTGTCTCCGCTCCTCAGCAGCCGAGCCGCAGCTGTTTTGAACTGAGCCCGATTCATATTCAGCAGCTATGCTATGCACTTTCTTTGTGTGTGAGGGAACAGGAATAATAGGCTAGGCCGGGCCATCGACAGTTATGTTTGTGTGAAATTAGCAACGGCAGAGGTGTGCGTGCTTCGGAGTGAATGTGTCTCATTTTTCACAGTATCTGTTATCAGTATCTGTCATGTGTTCCTTTCGTATCATCATGTATATCGTGCGAGTGTTGATAGCTCACATAAATAGGCGTCCTTTTCCCATCTGCTTCACAGCTTTCCACCTTTTTCAAAAAAAACACATGCAGCGTGTCTGGTTTTAATGTCCATCCCATAAACAAATCACACTCGGCTCCTAGAGGAGGAAGGGAGAAGAGCGAGGTGTGTAGCCATGGAGAGTCGTACTGTACAGCAAACAAACCTGACTGAAGGCAGGTTTATACATTAATTATTTTTGTACTTCTTGTTGTGGGTTTCAAAAAAAAAGAAAAACAACGTGGTGCACATTCCAAACACACTTGTTTGCCTTATGGCCGTAAAAATTCCGGGCGGCTAAATGTGACTCAACCCAAGCGAGTGATCGTTATTCAGTTTGTGCACAATATTTGAGCAAAAACATTTTCTGCTGCAACTCGCCTCTTTTTTTTTTTTTCTTAAAGATTGTGCTTTCTCCAAAACAGCCTTTGCATTTAGATTACATAAATTATGTTTTTTTTTTCCAGCCTTTTGATTGCAAGTGCGTGATGACTGATGCCGCTGTGATGACTACTCAGTGTGTGTGTGTGTTTGTGTGTGCCTGCCGTGTGTGTGTGTCTCATGGACGGGAGTAACGGAACCAGTTATGTAGAAATGTGTTATGCACATTCATACTGATGCAGGGTCTTTGTGCCGCAGATATTTATATTTGCCCACCTTCATTCACTGCTTTGCTCGGCTGAATTAAATCACTCGGCAATAAAGCTTAAATGGAACAACAGTGTGGGTGTTGGCCAGAGGAAAAGGGAGCAGCAGCTGGAATCAGCCTCCGGGCCGGTAGTTTGAGACCCATAACCTAAAGAAATCAATTTGTGACTTAAGCAGAGCTGAACGACCATGTTGGCCCACAACACCGGGCCCTCTCCGTTTAAATCAGCAGCTGACAAGCAGGATGGGGAACTAGACTTGGATCCCGAGGAGTTGTAGCCATTACTAATTACTGACAAATAGCCTGAACTGCACACTGCACTGCTACGTTCACAGATATACTGCCTGCTGCTAAATCTCTGCCTTCAACCTCACACACCTGCCTCTCTCTCTCTTTCTCTCTTTCTTTGTCTCTTTCTCTCCGTCTGTCTTGCCTCTCTCTGTGTCTCCTTTCTTGCCTAGTTCGGTCTGTCATTCCTCTCTCTCTCTCTCTCATTCTCTCTCTCTCTCGCCCACTCACAGTCCAGACAACCTACACACAACTATTCCTAGGCAAATGTCTTAACTAGTTGTGTAACTGTGTGTTTTTCCAAACTTGTTGCAGAACGTCTTGGGATGACACGTAAACACTGGTTAATCAGTTAAAATAATGAGTTAATTTACATTTATTTAACAGTGTGTGTACCTTTGTATTGAGTCAGTTTGGCAGTACTTCTTACCTTTGTATTGAGTCAGTTTGGCAGTTTGGCAGTACGTAAAAAATCATGCAAGTGAACATCTACCCTTTTGAAGAAGTTGGTCAGAAAAAATTGAGTCAAAAGCAGAGAAAAAAGTTGGCTGTATGTTTTATAACAAGGTGCTCTCTTCATTTTTCCAGTCCATTTGTGTTTGTGTTGCTGTAAGTAGACAACAATCAAGGACACTTGAACTATTAACTTTAGCTCCACATATAGTTGAAGACACTGCACTGAGCATCGTTTAGTAAGAATTCTTACTGCGGGATCAGAGAGGAAACTCGGCTGCATATAAAGTATGTAGACAATACTGTGTGTCATAGTTGATTGTAATGTTTTTTGGTTAACTTTTATACAGGGCTGTAAAAAATGTATGCGTTAAACATTTGTGAAATCAGTTAGATTAGAGATTTTATTGCATCTTAACTTGTGGGCACAATGACAATTTTGAAAGAAACTACAGCGTTTACTGTGACTAATCAGAATAATTAAGTGTTGTTCATTTACTATATTATTGTTAAAATGCAATTTTGCTTCTTAGGAAATAAACACCACCTCGTATTAACTGATTTAAATTATACAAAAAATTCCAAACTCCATTTTCTTCATTTGAACTTTCTCACCACACAAATATTTAATCAGAATTTTTATCTACATCCACAGATGTTTCCACTGGAAACATCTACAGATGATTCAGATGTCGTTTGAAAATGAAAAAAAATCCCACTCTAATCTCAAGTAAAAGTCAGTATTTCAATAATAGCATCTATTATTAGATTTAATATGTAAATGTACTGTGTTATTTTTATTCTAGATATATTCAGAGTCAGTATTTGGTATTCATAATATATGTACCTGATAATAATAATTTACTTTAAAAGTGGTATTTTTGAAGTCAGGGGTATTTTTTAATTCAATTTTGACAGTTAAAATACCTTCTCTGTCTGACAAAAACAAACATTTAGTTTCCATTAGCAAAATGGTTAGCATCAGGTCGGTGATTAAGTCAATTTCTTGTCTCAGACAGGAAGGTGATGGATTCATTGCTCAGCACCTCCACTCATTCATCCACTGATCTAATGGAGTTTTCCATTCTGATGATAAAGTAGGCAGATGATTGTCAGGCCTTTGCCGCTCATCACTCATATTAATTGCATTTATGTGTCATTATTATGGTCACAGGCCCAGCGCTGCCCTTCTTATCTTCATAATTTTTAGCCAGTGTTTACTCTTACTCTCCTTTGGTTATCATAAAAAAACTATATATATATATGTGTGTGTGTGCTGTAGTATGAACTGTAGTAAACACAGAATACTGTTCCATCTTTACATCAGGTTACTAAAATTAGAACAGATCTACATTTGTAATCACTAGTGTAGAAATAAAGGAAAAATAAAATGAATCAACGCCAAGAATATCTTCATGTTGAATATTGATACGGAATCGTGGATCAAATATTGTGATATTTCAGTGTATTGTATATAACGTATATTTTCTTACACCACTAGTTTCACCCCAGTCAGGTCTTCCAGACTAAATGGAAAGAAGTTAGACCCGCTGATATTATCTCGAGCAAAAAAACACCCGTGAATTAATGAATAGTTAAACACAGTACATCACAGCTGCGACAGCTAAATCCAGAAAGTTCTGTACTTCTCATTAAACTAATATTTAACTTTTTGTCTTTTTCAAAAAACGTCTAGCTCGCGGTTGCTTCCAGGTGCTGAGCCGGTTTGACTGACAGAAGGCATTTGATTAGTTCTGATTCCTTATCCCTGCTGTAGTTGGACAGATTCCTAATGATGTGTTGTGTGGTTTTTTACGGGTTCCCCCCATGAGGATTGGCTTAGCTTTCGTAATAAGCTGTCACCGAGGCAGAGTCACCCATTAGCAGCCACTCGTAAAGGTCCATATTTTCTGGAGGCGGGAAGTGGCTCAATTATGTCACGTTCCCGACATAAGAAAACAGTTTCCAGTTTCCAGTCAAATGAGCTTGTTAAATCCTACCTGAGATATCTTTAACGCCTGCTCCAAACTGTTGTACTGCCTGGTAAAAAACATGTATCAAATTGATGTTTACATCTGGCAGTATTCTGCAGAGTCTGGTCGGAATATGTTATCGTCAGGAAACTTTTTTTTTTTTTTAGCACAACTTATAAAAACCAAGACCGAGAATTGTGCAGTCATTTTCCTAAGCTTTTTAAACTGACAAAACACAACAATAGAAACAGTTAAGTTGATAAAATCTACAAATCGGTCATTTTAATGTAAATGTTTTTCTTCGAGAAAATGGTGGCAACCCCAAGATATGTGCGGTTTACATCTGATTCTATTTGAGTATTAATGGGTTGGCTATAGCATGTAGCTTAGCACTGAACATCCTGACGTCATTAAACATAAGTGGTGGGGAGAAAATTGTCCTCACAGACAACCGAGTGCAGTACCATGTTTTCCATGGTCATATTTAAAGGGGCGCTGTTTTAATAATAATTCACTCTCTCAAAAAGAGAGAGGACCCTTTATTTTTTTTTATTTTTTATTTTTTGTTATTAAATCAGTGTATTCTGAGAAACCTGACTTACTTGAACAAAAACGCCACTGGTCTGCAGTTAGGAATTTTACACTTTTAAAATAAAAAAAATGTTTTAGTCAATCAGCAAAATTGAAAATTTTCAAACAAATTTCAAATAAACCCATTTTAAAATGATTGGAGCTCTGCTGCAGGTTTTTATCCAACTCTGTTTAATTTTTTTCTCTTTCAATTTTAATTAGTTCTGCAGCAGCATTAATAAATATTTTTACATTTAACATTTTCTATATTGCGGTGTTATCAGAAAAATAATGCTTTTTTTAGTAGCTGATACTTCTACATCCCTTAATGTCAATTATATTTTTATGTGTAGGCTCTGTTGTCATTACTGTGGTCACAGACAGTCTCAGCAGTCACATAAATGAATGTAAAACCATACCTTTGTGTCCAGACAGATGCCTTCATTCACCAGACATTATTGCATTTTGCTGCAAGTCTGTTTTTTCTAAAGAATATTTTATTCATAAAATGGCTTTTAAAATAGTTATTTTATTAGCTTGTGAAATACACTAAAAAGAAAAACTTTAATTGACGTAAACAAAATCCCCCACTATCTTTGGTAATCACTCCAGGGTTTCAGAGCATTAAAAGTCGAGAGTTCCTTTTCGCTGAACCTGATTTAATTGCTGCCGGTTGAGACTTTAATTGGATTTGAAAAGCCACTTTTACGCTGGCTCATTCATGAGAGTTGTTCCTGATATCGTTCTCTGATGTGCACTGTATTCACCGTCTGCCGTGTCATGTGACTCTCTGTGTTCTGACTGAAGTTAAAGTAATGCTCAGGATGTCATTAGTCCAGGTAAAAAAAATGATATCAAGCTGGTACTTCATTAGTCTTAACACCGTTAACTATTGATAATTAGTAGAGGTTCACTGATTGCAATTAATAGGCTGATTACGATTTCCAGTTGTTTTTTTTTCCAGTGTGACTTGACTGATACCGATTCAACTGACAGCATTCACAAATAATAAGTTGTTCAGAAGCCCCAAACGTTTTATTCTCATCACAAGTAATTATGAAACATTTTTCACAAACTGCTTTTACTTTACGTCGAGTAGGAAAACGTGACATGGAATTTGACTCTGATTTCTTAGAGAAGAGTTTGTGTACTGTCCCAGTGAGCAGCCAACAAAGACAGCTCAGCAGGCCGAGCTTGTTGTTGGTTTTCCATGATGTAATGTCACTGAGGGATTCTGCTAGGAAAGACGTCTACAAGGGTCTGTCTGCTCATACCAAAACAACAGATTATACACACACACACACACACACACATATATATGCTTATGTGTATATATATATATGTGTATATATGTTTATATGTGTATAAATGTATACATGTATATGCATATACAGTACATGTGTATATATGTACAGTATGTATATAAATATATATGTATATATGTTTGCATATGTATATATATACTCACTCTTTATATATAAATATATATACAATATATATAAATAATATATACAATGATTTGTGTAAAAAACAGAAATCCAAAAACACATTTAAATTCTCCTTAATTGTTAGCCAAGAAAGGGACTGGCTAAAGCCATATACTAAGGCTGTCAAAACATGTTATTTATTTGTAAAAATGAGATTTAAATTTGAACCCATGTGCAGAATAATGGCCAGTGTACATCCAATATTTCTACCGTCTATGCTGTGAATACACAGTCACAACACCTGGTAGAGTGCGCTTGATTATTAATTTATTTTTTCACACCTTTATTGTGTGCATAACAGCTTGTCATTAATACTAAAGTTATTCAGGGTCTACTGTTCAATTTGAGGGCCTGAAGTGGTAACCTCAAAAACATATTTACTCTCTGCATTAGACACACACGCGCACACTAAAAAACAGTGAATTCTTTTTGTTAGTGCCCAGTTTCTGCTACTGTCAGATAGCAGAGGGATTTAAGCTAAACTGTAATATAGAGGGAAAAAATACACAGGAGATGAATGAATGAATGAACGCCACTACCTAATTGTTCTACAATATCGTCTTATAGATGTGAGAAAAAAAAAACACACTGTGCACATGTGTAGTTGTCTTTGCATCTGAGTATTGTTGTGTTTAACATTGTTTGAAAATTTTGATTTATTTTTAAACTTATTATTCTGAAGGCGTGACCATTGGTTGATCTAATGGGTCTTATGAAGCACCTGTCACCAGGATGGAGTGGACGTGTGTTTTCCAGACTAGACAGTTTAACAACAAAAGCCCTTGAGAAAGGTGATCTGAAGGCAGACAACTTAATCGATTTGTGGGGATAATGTTGTAGTTGGGCTTTAAAACGTCAGGTATAAAAGGCTCACTGTTCAGACTCCCAATAAAAAAAATAAAAGTGATGTGTTGTTTGGTGGGACAGTATATTACTGGTCTGGTTTTATTTTGGGAATTTTAGGATAAAACCTTTAGAAGGGGAGTCACTGTTAATGATGAGGAGATTTGTAGACAACAGACAGGTATGGATCCAGGCAATTACCAATTAATAAACATAATTACCTATAAATAACAAAAAGTATTTTCCCCCTTTGCTTTCATGCATAAAAAAGTACATTAGATATATTCTCATATTTAATGAAATATAATTTTACAAAACATTTCCTGAACACAAAGTGTTTGTGTATTTTATTTTTTCAAAATTCATCAACTTGGCCAGATTCAAACCTCAAACGTGCCAGTTTTGGACCACAGACCCTATGTTTGACACTCTTGATCAACATCATTGGCGTAAACCTCATGGTTAGTACACCTGTTTGATCAATGGGTGTTTCAGTTGAACTACCAAAACCCCCTGAAGTCAGGATGTTTTTTTTTAGCGTTGCTCAACCACCTGCTGTGTTCCAGCAGCGTGAATGTCTTTTTGTATTCATGTTTATTATGTTCACTTGTGTGGCCCAATGCTTTCTGCTTTTCGTTATGCCTCTTCACACCCTGGGCTGTCTAACGGGAACAGAGTTTGAGGCCTGACGACATCTGTCAGAAGACGTCCGTTATGGTCATGTGATACTGTCAGAGAAGACCAAGGCCTTTTTAATAGATGTGATTTTTCTCTGAATCTGTGCCGGAAAACAGATGACAAGCCTCATAGACGCAGGCCGATGACTAATTCATCACACCGTGACATTAGGGCTGATGATGTGACTTTATTCACCTCGACAAGATACATTTGTCACTATCAACGTTATTTTTCTCACACCACGTCCAGGGATATGTTTCATTTTAATATATATGCAGCTGCGTCAGACAGTTGATGAAATGGAATTAGTCAGATCAAAGTCACACGGCGTAGACAGATGTAAGATTTCATCCATCTCACACTGTAATTGCATGACATTTCAGGCAACATTCATTTAGACCAGTGTTGCTCAATCTTTTTGAGCCACGGCACATTTTACATTTGAAGAACTACACTGAACACCACCAGACAAACGTCATAGTTCTGCTATAATGACGTTCTAGATTAATTCACTCACAGTTTACTCACTCATTTTTTTTTTTTATGAACTGCTTAGTTGAATACGATGTTGCTATCCTGGCAGGAATTGAAGAAAGACATCCACAGATCTTCTTTATCAGAACCAAGAATAATTTGTGTAATATCATAAACAAATGTCAGACTTTTTGCCAAAGCAAATATTAAATAATGGAAAGAATACCAAAATGTCTTTAGGAAAAGGAAAATTAAAAAAAATATTTTTGGGCCAGTTCCTGCTGGCTAAAAGTGGTACTGCAGCAAAATGGCATTTGATGTAGTTGGAGTTGTTTTAACCATATTTGTTTTCTGGTTATATTGTCAAATAATAACATCAGTGTTAGGGGATCGTCATAAGTCACCCTGAAGCACAAGGAGGTTAAAAAAAAAAAACAATTTTGGAAAGGAACAGACTCACCGCATTTCCCCTACAGCCCTGAAGCACAAGGAGGTTAAAAAAAACAAAAAACACAATAAAACAGTTAAGCTTCAGTAAGAAATCCCCATCATGTTGTCGAGAAAAGAAAAAGAAACTTTGTGTAAAATAAATATATTCTACATTTTGATATCTCAAACTAATGTCCATGCAGAAGGACATTCACATCTGGACAACCCTTAAATCACCAATATCAAAGTAATCTTTTGAGTAATGTCCATGCAGAAGGACATTCACATCTGAACACACGCACAGTGTTTCATTTGCCCATCCATCATTCATCCTTACATCCCTGTGTGTGTAACTGCCTTCTCTTTAGATACAACTCAGAACGCCAGTCAAGAGAATCTTAGATAAGCAAAGCATTAGAAGAAGGCGGTCAACTCTGTTCCTCCATGTGGTGGTAATATCCGGAAGAAATACCCAGTGGAATGTCCCAGTAGTTTGTTTGTACAAGTTGAATATCTTCACGCTTCATGTTTTAGAGAGTCACTCATGTGGTGGGAAAAGGCAAATAGGTAGAAGGAAATTGCTGCGCTTTTACCTGATCAGTGAAGCTTTTATTTTCCAACTGTTTCAGTACACATAAACACACCATTTTGTAGTGATGGTCATTTAAAGAGAGTACTATAGTTTTCTAACACAAAACAGGAAAGGGAAGTACATTACTAACTTGCTAATGTAATAGACATTTGAGCAGATGAGAGTAATTTATTTTGGCTTTTCCCTCCACCAGGGGTCAGTGCGGCAGTAGTCTGCACAATACTTTGGAACAGTTTTTAGTTTCACACTTCTATCTCCATGAAGTTGACTTTTCAGATCAACATTTTTACACATGAGGCTTTGCAAACCCAATAATTCCACTAGCCATGGACTTATTGTTACAGTACACAATTGATACACAGGTTGTTATTTGCACATATGGCTGGGAAACTTGTTTGTTTCACAAAGGACCTCAGGCATAAAATGCCCCCTTTTAGCTGGGTTTGTTGGAGCAGCAAATTTGAAGTTATCATTTTGCATACATTTGTTTCTACCTGCCATTAGCCCCGCTGTTCACCCACTGGTGAAGGCTAGCTGCTAATCTAGCCCAGATACCTCCACGTTTACCTCACTTCTGCTTCCTCATGTTCCGCTTGTGGCGCCATCTTGGAAGGAACACTTGAGTGTATCACATCATTAAAATTATCACTATCAACACATATTATTGTAAACTTTTCTACCGGTGTAGAACCAGTAACCAATAATGTGCATTGTTTGCCTTTAACGTAGTGCAGGTCTGATATTGTTACTGTATTTTAAGTCTGAAAATCCATCAGGTGCTTCCATTAAGTTCCTGACACACCACAGGCACCTCACAAACATCCTGATAAAGTACCTGGGTTCCTGGGATTAGTGTCTTTGATGGAAACATGCTTTTAGAAATCCACTTAGACCACTCTGATCGCAATCAGCAGTGCAGAACCCCAGTGACACGCATTTGCCTTGGCTTTAAAACAAAAGGCTTTCACACAATATGGGACATGAGTGAAGGGGTGGAAAAGGGAAGATTACTTCACTGACTCTGCGTGTGGCTCAGTGGGAGTGATGGTAGTGCTCAGGAAAGAACACATGGGGTCACATTTAGGAAACTAACACTGACTGACAGAGGCCAGCATGTGGCTGAGCCGAGAGGAGTGGTGTTAGCGACCTGCTATCTCCACACCCAGTAGTTTTATCTGATGCGTGCGGTGCTGAGGATTTGCTTACAAGGTGTGAAACAGGATTTACAGTGGTTACCTTCAACTCAGGTTTGTCACCCTGACACTGTAAATGTATTTTCTTCCATTAAAAATTTGACCAGCCATGAAGGTATCAATCAAAGGTATGACTTCAGGAAGTTTAGACAACATGAGGTCGTTCAATGGTTTCATAAACATTCTGTTTAAAGTCTGGAGTTGAATGGTCTGGTTGGAACCATGCAGAGTTTCTTTTAGTCTAACTGTGTGCTTAACTACTTCACTTGTGGACACAAAATATTTGATGGTTCCACATGTCACACACTCACACTGCCTAGTTCTTGGATTCAACCACGTTTTACCATTTTTATCACTAGTTTTTAAAACCAGAAAGTTACAACTGACATTATAAACCTGAGTTTAGTAGTTTAGCTTAGCACATCCCTAGTCGCAGGGCGGACCCAGGACGGGCTGGAGCCAATCCCACCTGTTACAAAGTAGTGCACAGTCCCACAGCAAAACATTCGCTGTCTCGTGGAGACCTGCGCCCCACTTCGGAAATTGCTGTGTTTTGGGCTAGCACAATTTGTTCGAAGTGAATCAGAGAAAGATTAACTGGCTAAAGAAATATCTTCATCAGTTGAACATTTGGAAAAACAAAACCTGTTTCTGATCTGATCTGTATTGAGCTTAGGGCTTGTTTTACATTATATGTTTTGTATTTATGTACAGTATATGTGACACAATGTACATATGTACAACACTGCACATACAGTACTGTGATTTATGTAGAAAGAGTTTGACAGTGATGGAAAACTTACAGAAATGCTTCATTTGAAGTCGTTGTCTCAGATTATTGTGATATATTTTGTTTTAATATATTTATTGGCTAATCACTGATCAAAGATGGTTTGTACTGTCGTGAAGCCAGCACTCAATAAATAATAGTTAGAATTGGATGATGGGTCTCTTAGGTTAATGTACTGTGTAATGAACTGTGTCAAGTTTCCTCCTATTCTACTTTTTGGGGAAAAACAAAGGAGTAGAAAAATACTGCAGCTCAAGAAATTATGCTAACGCTATCTTGTTTGTACCAAACCTTTGGGTAATTATTGGACGACGTTGTCAACCAGCTGGAGCTGTGTAGGATTAGAATACAGTGATTTAGTCATGATTAAAGTTTCCGCATCGCTTGTGTACTTTTACCACAAAGGATTGATGTGTTTGATGTGACAGTGTATAAAGACATCGCAGGTATTTGTGCCATCACCATAGTAGCCACGCAGTTGGAAGAAATGTGTTTGTTTGTCAGCAGTGGAGAAGAGATTTGTATAAGCTGATTATTTCCACCTTCTGGTGTAGTTATAAGTATTTTGGAACAAACAGTTGGTGTATAGCCCAAATACACATTCTTATCATGAGAAAGAACATTGTATTTGTAATTACAGTCATTTTCTTTTCAGGATTCACAGGATATGTAGCCTGAGACCTTGAATATCCAGTGTTGTTCTGTAAAATGTCCTTGATCCTCAAAGAAACTGTGTAGTGAAATGGGCATGATGATTTATGGTTTGCGTTAGTGACAGAGTTGCTGGTTGTAAAATGTCACCTGGACATCTGTGTCTTGTTGTTTGCTTTGCTACATAAAACACACCGACCGTTGGCCTTTGATATAAATCACAAGTTCACTCAAATGCAACACAGTATATTTTCAAATGGAAGTTATTTCTAGGGGTACCGAGTCGGAATTCATTTCTGTGAAACTGAGCTTGGCCTTTTCCCGAGGCTCCACATTAACCCACGAGACATGAACTCACACTGGTCTGGTTTTACTCCCTGTTGTTGTTGTTTTTTGTAATTGAATCTCTAGTTGATATTAGTATTTGCATTATTTAAAAGGAGTTAGGAGAGAGCTATTATAGCTTTGAAGTGGTAATGTTTTTTGTTTTGGAAATGGTCCCACAGTTACATGCCTGTTAATTATGTCTCTTCTTCTTATCATTCAATTAAGTCTTAATTTTTAGTGCAGGGACAATACAATGACATCTTTGTTTTTATTTTTAATTTAATATCTCCTGATCTATTAGTTTACGCTTAGTTTAAGTTTATTGCTGCATTGACTTTGTAACAGTATTTTAGGTACATTTAGAGGTAAAAAGCAGAAGCTAGGTATTTGCATTTTTGTTGTGAATGGCAGGACAACTCTTTCTTTCTACATAATTTACACTTTCCCAAAAAAATGTTACAATACAAGTTTTTACATGTTTTCGTTAACAACAAATTCAAAGCAGAAGCTAGGTATTTGCATTTTTGTGCAAAAAAATGTTACAACACAAGTTTTCACGTTTTCGTTAACAACAAATTCAGTGTCCTACAGTAAGTACTACTAGCAGCAAACAAATTAAAGTCCAAAGATTTAAACCAATGTAATGACTCTGTATCTGACTCTTTATCTTTGACTTCCTAATGGGAGACAATTGACTTGACTTATGATCAAGTACACACACGGTCAAACCGTATTGTATAATGGGTCAGGAAGCCTGTTTATATGAATATGTTGGGCACGGCTTGGCCATGAGGTCTGGAATGCAACCTTTGATTTATCTCCTGTGACAGAGGACCCAAGTGAGCATGCCAGTGGCTCTGCCATCATTAATCAGGTGAAACACAGCCATGCCCACAGGAAATTAATTAACATTTCATAGAAGATTTATTTATAGTGGATAATTTATTTGCGGAATTTTCAATGACCTAACATCCTGTGGACCTACATTCAAAGATCAAAAAAGTTATCCTGACACAGAAAAAAATGGCATCTTTAATCTAAAGTGGGGTTATTGAATGATGCCAAGTTTTAATCAGCACCCATTACAATGAAGCTCTTCATTAATCACAATTATTCATGAATAATCCGGATAATCAACATTCCTAAACATTTCTAGGGCAAAAACACAAATAACTGCTTGTCAATATGTGTTTCATGCCTGTTTTTATTTGAAACGAAACCAAATGATGGAATTCTTAAAAATGTTGTTGACATTTAAATGTCAATAAGAAAACTTGTTTTAAGCTGCGTCACTGAAATTAAACTTCTTTTTAGCAGTGGGTGTAAATGCCAAAATGTATTTATACTTGGAATCAGAGCAATGAGAAATTGATGGATTGGTGGAATAAATGGATATACTATATATTAAAAATGTTGAATCTGAATAATTAAAAAAAATCAGCATTGCAGTTGATATGGTCATTTGATCATCCTAATAAAAGAGGTAATAAGGTTTTATTTAAAGTTGCAGACGGAAAAAAAATTCTATTGTTTGACTGGCCAAAAAACTTGAAACTCTGCTTATTTGGAGTTCTCCCTTGTAAATTTCAAATCCATTGCCTGTTCTGGTAAACTGGAATGCAATTTTTCCTGTAGTTTCCTGAATATCCATGTTAGTCTTAAAATGGAGTGTGGTGAACCAGGCTTGTCGGCAGTACTTTGCCGTCTTAAGGCCGTTTCAACAATTGAGTTCTTGACCTTCAAAACCCAGTCTTATCTCGGTGGTGCAGCATTACATTTATTTGAAGGCAGCGCCTCCAGATCCAAAAAATGTTTCGTTATTGGAGAGACCGCACAATATTAACTTTGTTTACAAAGTCTTTTTTACTAAAGTAAAGCAGTTACACCCAGACGATCTGGAAGATTATATATCTATTAAATAAAATCAAAGACCTATTTCTGAATACCCTTTTTTTATATATGGATAAAACAGTTCTTCTGCAGTCTAACCAATTTTTGAAATGTGTTTTCATTATCTTTGAATCAATTGATGTTTACCAGATGTAGACAATAATCCACCTGCTGTTGTGAGATTGTGTTGTTCTGTAAAAGAAAAGGAAAACGTTGCTTCAGCACAAAAGCCACAGCAGTAATTCAATTCTGCTGGCAGCTCTTCAGTCTCCCTCTCCGACACACTTATGTTGCTTTGCTGCAAGTTTGACATGGAAGTCATTAAAAAGAATGTGCTCTCTGTGATCGTGTTGTTGCAGGCTACAGGACATAAGTGTCCTGCTGCAGATTCAACTTCCTTGTTGAGGCCGATTAGAGCTGTTTATACTTTGTCACTACATAGTTTTTGCTAGGCAGATTATGGATCATACAAGCAGCTGGCGAGCTGTCGGGCTCATCATACTGAGCTAGACTTGTTAAGAAGAACATAATCACAAAGTGGTTCTTCTTTACCTTTCATGAAGACATCAGTGTCAGTGCTGTGTCAGAATCCATTTGAGGGCAATGTAGTTGACCAAACCCCAAAGAATCCATTTGAGGGCAATGTAGTTGACCAGACCCCCCTGGACTAAATCCACATTTGAATCCTGTCAACATAAATACACAACACCGAGCTTGAACTTTGTAGCTCTTCTAGCCTTTCAAACCGCTCCAACATTCTCAGAGGTCACTCCTTGACCTTTACAGACAGAATCCTTGACTTAGCAGTAAACTTGGATGGAGTACGGAATAACAAACTGGAAGCAGGTGAGACTGACAGCAAGTCTTGAATGAAGTGAACGATGAAGACCCTGAAGACTCACAGTGATTTGTCTCGCCTGAAGATGTCGTGGGTTTTGATTTCACAATCGCAATAATTCCATGGTGTAAATTTGTATATTGACGTTGCTCAACCATTACTAGGAAAGTATTGACGTTGCTCAACCATTACTAGGAGTTCTAAACCACTGACCTGAGAGTCTATGGTGGCTTTTCATCGTGATTAGCTCCACACTACTCAGCCAGTGTTATATATTTTTCTTCTTCAGTTTAGTCTCTCATTGCTCTCAGCGGTAGTTTTATTTAAGTATCTGAATGTCTGCAGTTTGGAGAAACAGTAACATCGGGGGCGAGAGCAGGAGCAAAGGTTATGAAATATTGTTCTGTAACGATACCAGAAATAAACCAAACAAATGAAGGCGCAGAATGCTTCTTCTCAGTTTAACAGCACAGTGGATAGATGAGGAGTTTGAAACTCACCAAGTCACTATTGGTTCAAATCTTTCTTGACATTGTTTGTGTTAATTCATTTGTTGAAATATTGAAATAGAACTTATTCTATTGATACGTTGTCTGATATGATAAAAGTACAAGGAATGAGAAAAGAGTAGAACTGTCTCCAAGCCTTTCCTGCTTGGTGGTTTGGGTTCCTGTAGTTTCGGTTGAACTCACACCTCCATACTGCACAGCTATTACCCACAGAGCCATGCTTCCAGTTTATTGCATATGTACTGAAATCCAACATGAAGATGTATAAATGACAGTACTCCCTAACAGGGAGTACACAACAAAGTAATTGTATTGGTTGGTGACAAATGGTCTCAGGACAACCCTGATAAGTAGATAAGATCAGGATAGAGGAATGAATCTCGGTTTCTGACCATGTAACTGCTCAGACTCCGCAGCACGGTTTTATTTCCATTCCTTAAGCGACTGCAGGGCATGTGAAGTGCAGAAAAGTCCATCAGTATAGATGCGATATAGAAGAGTGGACACCAAACCAAGAGGGATCTGCCCATAGACAGCTACATCTCATGTGGCTACTCCTGAAAGGCAGAGTCCATTATCTCTGAAACCCCTGACCAAGCAAGGATTTTCACTACCCCACCCACAAGCTGGGATGTAGAAGGGTCCCTGTTGAATTTCCACTTCAAATGAAGCTTTGACCAGTTTGGTTGTTATTTGCTCAACTTAACACATCATGGCCTGCTCTGGGAAGAATGTCATTCCCCGTGACCTTACCTATGATCAATGTAAGCAACTGAACTGGAATCACATGTAACATCAGTTGTATTAACCTTGTAACCACCAGGGGTCACTTTGAGCTTTCCAGGGAAAATGAAATACCTGAGATAAATTTGATAATTTCTCGGCAGTGAAAAACTCTGCATGTGTTATTGTGGTATTAAAATTAAGCTAACACTTAGGAAATACTATCAGGAGTGTAAACATCACAGCAGTCAATTTGTCAAATCAAATACAGATGGGGCAATGGGAAGAAAAATGTATTGCCTAAATTACTTTTGCATATTATAATATATTCCCCTTCAAAACTTTTGCAAAGTCTGATGGGAAGCAGAGCAATGTTTTAGTAAAGACACATCTAGGCTTATGGCAGTTTGGCACAATTTGGCACCATCTATAAACGGTGCATTTTTTAATTATTATTATTTACCGAGGGAAACACATTTTCAGTCACATGCTTTAAAAGGCTGATTTTAGAATACATTCTTTTTATCACCTCTGTCTTAGAAAGCTGTAGGAAAGTAACTTGTCTTCGGATCGACCGATTTGAACGACTTACCAATGTTTTGATCCAACAATAAAATCATGTTAATAACATCAGCCTGAAGTGAAGTCCACCAATAACAATAACAAAGGTCCAGGTCAAAACCTGGTAATTGGGTTGGAAAATTGAGTTGTTCAGTTGCTTCACATTCAGTGGGTCTTGGTTGTGTGTACATGCTGTGTGCTGCAGCTGAAGTTCAAAATGAAGGAAATGTATATAAAGCTGATACACATAAAAATATGTTTTATATATATTATATATATAAGACCAAGAGCAGTTCTTTAGAAACTGACTTTAACCTAAAAGTCCTCAGTACAGGCCACGTTGACCTTGAAGTGAATATTAGATCAATAGTACTGTAGATATCTGAGTAATGAGAATAACTAGATTGTCTCTTTAATGTTGTTTTATTATTGATTTCTGCTCGCACTAATACAAACAAACGAAACTCAATTACATTAGCTTGTTTTTCCCTCCTTACTATCAGGGATTATTTTATCAGCTGTTGACTTTTGGCCACTTGGTTTCCTCTTCTCATTGCCTTTGGAGGTTCTAATGAATACATTTGTGTTCCAAATATATCTTGTCTACAACCACTACTTGTGGTTTATCAGCAGAAGACACTCTCCTCCATGCTCCATTGCGTTCCAGACATTTGCTGGGCTTTTTAAAACAAGCTGTTATCAGCTCTTGTTTAGTGGAGCCTTGTTTTTGTTGGAGTGTGTGTCGCAGTGTGTACGTGCTTTGGTCAGAACCAGACTTTATAAATGACGCTGACAAGTGATAGAAGAAAATGATACGCAGTGCATATGTAGTAATGATTATGTAGATGTCAGAAAGGGTAGAGCTGTATCAATTAATCGATTATTTGACTCAAATTGACAAAGAAAATGATTTGATTGCAATTTTCTTGCATGGAAGCTTTGTGTTGAAACGTTGTCCAACAGGTCTTTTCCGTTCAAAAATCTTAACTGAATTGAATTGCAATAAATAATTGTTAGACTAATCAAATTGTTAGATCTAATCAAAATACTGTGGTCCGTTATCCAGATTAGAAAAGCTGCAGGAATTGCATTTATTTCTTTTTACAATCTTTTGCCATGAGTTAAATTGATATGCTAACATGTAGCCTAACATCAAGAATATCAGTTGTTTGACGGATTGATTTTGGTCTTGGGTTTTCTCTGGGTACTAAAACTTGCAGTACCACAGTTAGTTGTTCACTCTTAATTGAAGGAAAAGAATGAATGTTTTATATGAGGCCTTACAGTGAGATCATTTGTTCTCTGGTTCCATTTCCAGTCCAGTTGAAGAGTTCTCATCTTTTCCCCATAAATATGGTTTATTTTAGGTATTATGGTTTCCTCCCACATTTCAACAACATGCAGGATTAGGATATTTGGTCACTTTAGATTTCCTGAGTGATGAGAGATTTTCTCTAAATGGTAGATCTAGATTGCCTTTTACCAACAAATGCTGGGATTGGCACCAGACCCTGTGATCCTATACGATATAAGGGGTAGAAGATGAACATATGCATATATTATTTTAGTTTGTACCATTATGTTGTTTATCTGCAGTCGTGAGGTAGTCATATGATTGTGTGGGCTCATTTTAATAAAGTAAAAACTGAGGCCAACAGGAGGGATTAGCACATCTTAATGGACATATAATGACACTTCAGCACTCGAGCAGACAAACCAGCAAACGATGGACAAGCTGTATATTACAGTAAGAAGGGTGGAGGGTGGGGGGGTTGGCGGGGCTGAATATCTGAATAGGTCTTGTTAATGGGATTGTAGCCTGTTAGAAGAAGCCCATGCACTCAGCAGATAAGGGGACTGTTTATCCCGTTAATGTGTCACTTTAAATACATTAGGAGTGGGAGGGCTCTTGTTTTGGGTTTGTGTTTTGGCTCTCTGCCTCACTAATCCTGAAGAAAGAGCACAAAGGACAAGACGTTTATAGATCCACGCACATAAATTAAACGCCATATTTGAGTAAGTTAGATTCTCCAATGACTTTGAACAGAAAACAGAAAAAACTGGACAAACCTGGACAATAACAAAACATACACAAAGAAATTATACAATCTAAATTAATTTATGAATTTCTAACACATATAATAACTCAATTGGCCAACAACATGTCGTTGTGGTTGATGCTGCCTTTTTTTTCGCAGTAATGTAGATTAAGGAAGGACATGACCGCAATTAGTTGTGTCTTCTTCAATTTAGTTTGACAATTGTTGCGTTCAACTCTCCTGGCTACTTTCATTTTGAAAGTCACTGCAGGTCATTTTTATGGGCTGACGTACAGCATGTGCTTTTTAAGGCACTCCCTTTTACTTCCTGGTTATTTTACGTCCGAGTGTCACTACTGCGTTTTATGGTCGTAAGTCACCTTCTTCAAAGTGCTGTGGACACGCCACTGATGCCCCCGTACTGTATATGATTTGTTCTGTCTGAGATGTTGGTGAGTCAATAATCCAGAGGCTTCTGATTCTGTGAGCCCTGGAGGACAACGTAGGTAAGAACCAATGAGAATACTAATTAAAAAAATGCCCAGTCCTGAAGACATTAATTTAGAAACAGATTTGTTTGGCAGAGTTATTAGTTTTGTGCCATTAAACCAGGCTGAAATAATCCCCACAGAAAGTGTGCTTTATGGTTTGGAATTAAACTTTCGTTCGTGAATTACTTTGGTTAAATACATATTTAGCGGGTAAAAAATATGCCTGGAAAATAAACCTCGGGTCCTCGTTAATGTATAAAAGAGCCTACGGCAGTGAACGGGGGTGAAAAACAGGTCGTGCGGAGAAACTGGTGTTGAGTCAGCAGAAATGGATCCCACAGTGCTGATTGTGGGGGGAAGTACAGTGACAGCAGTCTGCAGGGCATGGATGTCTAATGGAGGGGAGACGGAGACGAGGGTGGGGGTTGGGGGGGGTCTTTTTTATCTGTTTACCACAGACTCACTGACCAAAAGAGGTACTTCATTAATCCACCAATCTGATTGGTTCAGGTTCAAACAAGGCCTTACTTAGATGAA
>NC_024320.1:23187666-23188850 GCF_000523025.1 Cynoglossus semilaevis | reverse complement strand
TATATATATATATATATATAAAACCAATAATAATAATGAAAGATACTCTATCACTTCTGAAGAGTACTCAGGGATGGGTACTTAAAATGTGTTTGTGATGAAATTAGACTGAAAAATTATACCCTCAGAACAATAATTACATTCACTGTCATTTGTCTTAATGTTTTTTTTAACAATATTTATATTTATTTAAAAAATAAATTGCTAATCTCATGGTACTGTGTTTAAGTGTTTACCACTGACATATTTATCCACGTCTTTTTAAATTTCAAAGTTAACATGTTAGTGAAGTGCACTTTCATTTTTGAAGTGAAGATTTATCGCCAATAAATGTTGTGCTTGTGTGTCCCATATAGTCTACTTGGGTACTATGTATTATTGATTATTTTGATTAATCAAAGGGTAGCTGTAGATTAATCATGATTAATTGAGGTAAGTAAGATTCCTAAATCTGATCTAAAACATTTTTGGTGCATTGCTGAAGCAGGAAGATGAAAGTGTTTCACACCTGTTTTATATGTGATGCAATTATTTTCGGTTAGCATGTTTTTTCTGCAATGTGTGTAAATAACAAGTAGATGATCGGTGGAGTTATTGGATAGTCTGTCAATGCAAATAGGTCTGTTAGAGTTGTAATTAATTACACAACAATGAATGTGATTCATTTTTTACTTTTTGTTTATGTCATGTTCTGTGATCTTAGGACTGAAGAGACGTCAGAAAAACATCATCATCAAAAAAACAAAAACATCATCAAAAAAAACAAAAAAACAATCCCTGTGTTACTGTGGGACATTTTTATGGCCGTTCCAGTGAAACAAAGACACACTTCTTCATTTTTTATAGCATTTTACACAGTACGTTTTGGACTCTATTTCTTGGGAAAAAAGATGTAGCGTTGGAGCTACCCATCACTGACAGGGGACACATTTTTGAAGCACAATTTAGAGTTTAGAAGAAAGCATCCTTCTTTGTGTCTTTGTTGTCTTTGTTTTTGTTCGTGTCACACTGACGAGTCAAACTCATTCCATTCCGTTGGCCCTTTGTGTGTTTCCCTCTCATTCTCCGTCCTTGGTTTTGAACCCTATTAATCCAGCCATCGTTTTTTTTTGACTTATTGAATATTCGTCTCCCCAGAGCGTTGCCACCAGACGTTCAGATACGCGGTCGGCACATTGAGGTGT
>NC_024320.1:23170221-23187623 GCF_000523025.1 Cynoglossus semilaevis | reverse complement strand
GTGAAGTACACCTAGGATGACAGCTTTCATCACAGTAAATGTTGACGACGTGTGCGTGTTTCCTGGCTGACATACTGTCGTGGAGCTGTCAGGCCTCCACAACCACTGACTCAGCACTGCTGTGATCACCTTTAAACTGACAAACGCCAACATTTTGGTAATGTGCATTAGAGCGCGGGTGGCCCGAAGACCTGTGCATGAACATTTCCCAGGTTCTAGACAAGTCGTTACAATAGCGGTGACGTCCTCGTCTGGTGTCTGGAAGACTGTTGTTGTTCCTGTTCAACCTTGTCAGAGATTGTCGTTATGAACTCACAGCACGGCCTCTTAATGACCGTCTTGACATTAAGGCTATGGCTTAAGGAATACCATACTGAGGGTAATGTTGTATGAGAAAAACAAATGGTAAAAGTTTTTTGCAGTCACTGTCATGGGGTGTGGAAATAAAACCACTGAAGTCCTGAACTCCAGATATTTTCAGGTAATGCACTCTGGAGACGGTTCATTTAGCATTCATTTGGTCAGTAATAAATTTACATTCAGGTTCGACCACCATGGAAATTAATGTTCTTCATAGTCTTGTGATTTGTTTTGGGGGAATTTCCATACATTCAAAGAGAGTAGATGATTTTACCTGAAGGGTTTGGAGTTAAGGTTGAAATCCAAGGAAGTTGTTCAATGGCTTCTGTGTATCACTGGTTTCCTGTGTGTGGGTGTGGCCCCCTCCTGGGGAGGGGGAGCTATAGCAGGGGGTTGCAGCACAGCAAATTAGTTATTTGAAATTTCCCCATTTTGTAACTTTGTCTCACTTGTTCAATAAAAATTAGTGTTGTAGGAGTTTCAGTGTGTCAAAAAGGTTCTGTTTTGAAGCAATCAGTGCCAACAGTAAAACCCTCCAAATAAAAAAGAATTAAACTTGTATTTTTCAATTCGCATATTGATTTTAATTCGTAAATTATGAACTGCAAAAGCCAAGAACCGACCACAACTGTTATATCTTAGTTTGTATCTTAGTTTTTAAATTTACCTTCAGATCTATGAATGTGTTGATTTGCAGTCCTAGGTTTCTGTGGGAAACTTCCTGTATACACTCTCATTAAAGTAATGGTACTCACATGACTTCTGGCATGCAAAGTTTTTTTTATGATTTAATTTATATATGTATTTTACATCGCCTTCAGTGCCCTGTGGAGAACATTTATATAGTACTCCAGTAATTGGTTCTGAAATAATGCTGCTTCATACTGTATTTGTTATAAATAACTCACAGAATCCAGCAGTGTTTGTTTAGGTACACACCATCATTTCATAATGCTACTACTTAAAGAGAATGTTTTTTTTTTCCTCAATATTATTATGTCTGCTTTGTGATGTCTTCCTGGAAGCTACGCACATCATTTCAGCAGCTATTCATCTCCGAGAGCCTGGAGTCAGTAAAAATCAAAAAGGGTAAAATACAAAGGCAAACTCAACAAATAACAATAAAAAAAAAGCTTAAACAGCAAAATTCAAAGTAAGCATTTAAACCAGCCCAAGAGTTCTGCCCACAGTGTTCACTCAAAGGATTTTAGTTATATCTTAAGTGCCTGTGGCGAAAGCCGTGTGGAAAGAAAGAGCAGCTTTTACAGGATTTAGTCTTCATTCCATCTGAATAAAAAAAAGGCAAAACCAAACCAGAACTGTTCTTTTGTTAGGGATGTACGTGATACATCATTGTTAGATGACCTCAGTGTCAGTGCTGCCGCTTTCTCAGCAGCTACTGCCGTCCTGGTTGGACAATAACTTTGACTAATAAAAAAAGCAAAATCACATTTGAGCCACTTCAGGGCATGTGGACAATATTTTTAGGTCTGTAAAATGGTTACATTTTTATTCTTTGGCTATGGATTAATTAATGATTAATCATGATTAATTGTGGTAAGAAGGAGTCGTAAAGATGCAGAAAATGTGTTTTCTGTACATTTCATGAACATAAAGACAAATGTCAGCAGGGAAACGTTTGTGTTTCAAACCTGTTTTTTATTTTTGACAAATCAAAATGAGCTGAAAAATGTTTCCCTGCAACCTGTGTAAATTACATGATTGGTCTGTGTGTCAGAGCAACAATCAGTGGATGTGTTCAGTCACACATAATAATTATGTTACTGATTCTTGCATTTAATGCTAACATCAGATGTTGGATTATGTAAAAAGATTAAACAAAAGTCATCAAAACTTTTTAATGAAAGTTAAGGATTTTTTTAACCTTTTAAATCAGAATATAATTAGCCTGAAAATGTTCTTAAAACTAAAAAAAAGAAAAACTTCCTAATGGAATGAAACTGGTGCTGGAACACGAAGCTTCTTTGATGTGTTTGAAAGTTAGACTTTCAAACCTCCCGTACGGCACTTCTGTGATCAGTTATATAAAAAAAGTTCCTCTTTAAGTCTGAAATAGTTGATCATCCATATTGCTGTCATGAGACTTTTATTTTTAAATCTTATTTTATCACTGTATATGCAGACATGCAGGTCAACACGATGTTAAAACCACCAGTGTTTGTATGCTGTCTGATTAGCAGGGACTTTGCCCTGACTTCATTCCATGATGTGCAATTAACCAATAGACAACAAGGGAGTAAATGACAACCAATTACATATTTAACTCAGCAAGTATTAAAAAAAAAAACAACAAAAAAACAGTGATCCGCGGAATAATTCTTCTTTGGTTTGTGAAATGTTAAATATGTTCCGATCTAATTGTCCTTGGTCTCAGTTTGGAATCAGCAGGCGACCGTCATCCTTGCTGGGAGCACACTTTCTCTCATCACTGACGACACACACACGAGCTCACAGTAATGTCCTGTATGCACATTAATATTGTTCCCACTAATGATTTACAAGCAGACCTTGAGGCAGTGGACCTATATCCCACAAAAGTCTGGCTGAATGCCCAATGACAAGCCTTACACCACAAATTAAAAAAAAAGAATAAACACACACAAACACACACACACACACACAGGAACACACACACCTTTTGTCTCTAACTACTCTGCTTCTTCATCTACATAATAGACAAACAAAGGTTCATAACAACTCTCCAATATGTAAATTAACTTTAGGGCTGTACCCTGATTGTGATGTCACCAAAGTTGGGCTAGAAACGTGTTTTTGATTGGTCCCAGACCGTTGACACTTCAGACATCTACACCAGGGGTCACCAAACTTTTTGAAACTGAGAGCTTCTCTGGGGTCACTTAGTAAGACGAAGAGCTACTTGTTTGATACAGACTTCCCGAACATCGTAATAATGATCAGTTCTGGGACATACAATGGTAGACAGTCTTCTTACCATCGTCACTGCACCCATTTGAATATCACTGCAAGTGGAACTGATTCAAACATTTTTTTGATTCATCAATTTTTGACACTCTTGTTGACTAGTTTTATTTTAACAACAACATCTTAGGTAGTCCACAGGGGCTACCAGGTGACCCCTGATCTACACCATGTGGCAGAGGAGGTGACCAGAGTTTCTTGAGGTTTTTTGTTAGTCCAACCCTGTAGTACAATTACCTACAGTTGTTCTACTATCGCTGTGTTGGTGGTTCAAAAAGATTTCAATATCAGCGTCTTCAGCTGCAGTACAGTTCTGATTTAGCGTCAAATTAGTTGCACTGAAACATATGAATTTGCAGGGATGGACTTTTGGCGGCTAGGATGAGCTGCTGGGGAAACAGGGATTGCTGTAGGTAGTGAATTCTGCGCTCTGCTCTCCATCTCCGGCGCTGTGCACCTCTATGTCTCAAAGCGGGTTCTCTGCATTCATCTTGGTCTGGATCATTTCTTGTCGATGAAGTGACGGCTACAGTTTTTGCTTGTGTCATCAACATTCTGTTGCAGACACGTTGTTTCTGTGATAAAAGTCTTTTGGACAAAAACTAAAAACAAAAATGGTGGTGGATGAATAAATGTTTATGGTGACGTGTTCATGTGACACTGCCCTCTACATGTATTTTTTCAATGTAGATTTTTTAAAAAAAAATTTGTATTTTTTCAATGTAGATTTTTTTTTAAAAATGTGTGACACAATAACAAAACAAAGTTTTGTTAACAATAACCCAATACCAAAACAAAGTTTTGGTATTGGGTTTTGTTAACAATAACCCAATACCAAAACATTAAAAATCCCTAATTTCCTGAAGGGACCCCCAGAGTATTTAAAATATCAAATGCCCATAAATTCCCGTACTGTTACCTCTAGGTTCATGGCTGGCTGCGTAGGTTTCTGTTCCTCACTGCATTACAGAACCTGTGACACCAGCTCACACTTCACTCCCCCTGCTGCTCGTGTCCCTTGACCCGGCGTCAGCAGGTTAATAACCAGCTGCAATCAAAGCCATTTGTTATCTGCTGCCTGGCATTGATAGGCCATGTCAGCAGCTGCCTCGCCCTTGTCACCGCCGCCTGTGACAAATTCTGTGTCAGGTCTCACGGTTCTCAGGCTCCAGTGAGGCTTCGCAGTACTCCTGTACTGTGACCCCGTCCCATATAAATAACCTCAGATTCTTCTTCCATGATGTCTCCTGGGATTAAATATCAATTAATCCCTCGCTCTTCTGTTGAGTCCCTAATACCAGGCATTCATTAAAGCAATTAATTTTACAGTGTTTTGTGCAAATTAGACAAGTATCATTTGCAGCGCTAATCTCAATATGCCTGACTGAGCTTCACAGACTCACAGCCGTTGAATTTATACTCATCTGTGACACGTGCCCGTGATGAAAAGGTAATCACCATAAAGATTTTATCGAAGCGTCTGAGCACAGCAGTGGCTCGACAGTAAATTTCTCAGAGCCAGCAACACAACGGCACAGAAGTAAAGCAGCCTGAGAAGTCGGGGCCAGACATTCAACGGTTCAGGGTTTCCAGCCGTGGCTCCGGGACCGGCAGCGGGGTGGAATACTAATGCATAATGGAAGAGTCGGAGCTGAACTGTGGTTCATTCTGCCGGTGCTTTGTTGGTTTTTCAGTTTAATGTCATGTCAACAAACACAGTTTCAGTGTTGGCTCCTTGGATTAAATGTTGATCTGGCTCACTGATACCCGCTCTTCTCTCTCTCTCTCTCTCTCTCTCCCTCTCCCTCCGTCTTCTGCAGAGATGTCTGGGATGAGTGAAGACATCTCCCAGGTGCACTGGAAGCAGCAGTGGTTGGAGAACGGGACGCTGTACTTCCATGTGTCAATGACTGAGTCGGAGCTCGTGGCCCAGGCGACGCAGCCCACGCCCAGGGAGCCCGCTCACGTCCTCCACGAACACATGCACCTGCTGCACATCTCAGTCATGGTGAGTACACGAAAAACAGGTGGATTTGATTATTAAAACATGATGTATTGAATGAGCATCAGTATCGTCCGATGTTCGCCTCGTTTACTGCCATTGGGAAATCGGTTTGTTTAGCCAGGCTACTGTCGACTGTAGCCAACGCCAAAACAGCAAATCAACAATGTAACAATATCAGTAATATTCACCGCGGATCGCTCCTCGCTCCGACTCCACACGCACACACAGTCCTGCCCACCTTCCTCCACCTGAACCACGTGACTGACAGACTTCTCAGCCAATGTCAACACCCTCACTGGGAAAATGTAGTAATTTAACATTTTATTCATGTTCAAGTTGTTTTTATAGTTTCACTTGAAATATTTTTATATTTCTGAGAAAAATATATTTGGGAAAAAGAATCTCATTCAGTAAGTTTTTGTTTGTCAGTCATTCAAATCATTTTCTAAGACTGAAGAACTGCTTTCATTGGTTAGTTAGCAGTCTTAGAGAAAGGTTTTTTTTTTTTCAGAAAAGTCCTTGTCGTGTGAATTACGGTTATCTCGAATGTCAACTAAAATTAACCTTAAAGGTTGTTTTTGTTTTTTCCTCATTCAAGGACAGTATGATGAAGAGCTAAAAGACGTCTTTAAATAGTTCAGTAATGTTTCTGTGGCACAAATTTAGGGAAAAATATTTTAAACATTAGTAACGGCCCAGAATCAATTCATCCCTAATGGAGTTTTTTTTCCTGCTCATTGTTGTTGGATTTGAATGAATGATCGAATCTGGCAGATTTGTTTTCTCATTTACATTTGCTGTTTGTTAGTGTTAGTAAAAGTCTGCATTTTGTCCTCTGCACTGTACTGTGCAGTAGACATAAATACTTTAGTAGTAACAGTATTACATTTAGTTTCATTGCTAATCCAACGTTAATGCAATATTCTAATATAATGTTTATGAAAATGAAAAGATGTTTTTTGAACAAGTACTTCATCTTTTCTTCTCATATTTTATTATTATATTTTATTATTTATTTTAAGTTGCAGCTTAAAGTTTTAGATTAAAAAAAAGTTCACATGCTCTCGATTACTTCTACGTCTGCAGATATGAATCCTTCTCGTTGGATACCCTCAGCCATGACATTATTCCCGATGTTAGTAGTACTTGGAGTATTTTCTGTTCATTTTAATGTCAGAGTCAAATGCAGTACAATCTGTGGCAGTTTGTTCTTGTTGTACCTGAGATATCTTTTTATGAATTTCGGTTTTGAAAAAGTACTTCCATACCAGTATTATTGCATTCCATATAGTTTCTTTGGTAATCCGGTATAAATGCAAAGCTCTGAGTGTTTATTTTCAGAAGTATTTAATTTTCTCCAAAATTGTTTTATTTATTCATCTCTGTTGTCAACCTTTTCAGACATGGTTCGCAGCCTTAATACTGTGGAACTATTTAAGCATCTTAGTTTTTTTTTTCTTAAAGTTCTGCTGTAGGTCAAAAGGTCACTTTAAACTTGTAATTGAGAAGTGAAAAAAAAATTAAATTAATTATAAATATCATGGGTGCTTGTTATAAAAATATCTGATTTCATTTTCACACACAATTTGGCTTAACAAGCTGTGGAACGCTGCTCCTGATTAATGGTGCAGATTATTGGAATATTTTTTCCAAGAAAAAGTTTTGGGTTTTTTTATAATTTTTTTCCATCATTTTTCAGTTTTGTACGCACCCATCCAGTGCTAACATCAAATATGCGTTGGCTGGCACTCAGCTGTTTATGCAAACCGGTGACCTGTCCGTCACACTCTCAGTGTCGGTACTCGTGTTAATCCTCTCCTCTGTGCGATCACACTCTCCAGATAAGCAGTGACTTATCTCTCTGTGAGTTTCCTCAGCTTCTGTTCGTAGCGTTTGTGGTGCAAATCTGTGAGGATGAAAGAGTGATGAAGTAGAAATAAGAATCTGGTGAAGAGTGATTACGACAAGTCCACATTTTAAGGCAGGGGGCGTCAAACTCAATCACTGGACGGGCTGAAGTTGTGGGCCACACAGGATTAATATGTCTGTGGTGCTGACGGTGCTTCAACCAAAAGTGTAGGATTTGAACAGCTTGCGACAACATTTTCCTTATGGAAATATTTAGTTCGAAATAATCAAAATAACGGACAAAGTTAAAGTATTGTTAGTAATAAAAATGACTTAGTACTTGAAAAGTATGTTAGTCAAGTTGTGGGGACGATAAGTTCCTGTTTGTCCCATGTTTGTCATAAAATGAAAATGCATTCTGGGAGTTGTACTTCATGGTAAATATGCGCTTGTGTAGAATCAGAGACTTAGAGTTTTGAAATACTCACCATGCATGTTATATATATATAAAGACACAGTATTTGACTATATATTTAACTAATTCAGTAAACATTAGTATATACCCCTAAAACAAAACCTTGCTTTTTTTTCAAACATCAACCACTAAGCTCTAGTGGGCCACATAAAACGCTGTTTCGGGCCAAATGTGGTCCACGCGCCTCAAGTTTTGCATACATACTTTAAGAGATATATGTGATAAATAATGCTTACTGTTTAAATTAATTAGTCCAAGTCAGAGATCATCAACTGGTGGTTCTCAGGCCATATCTGGCACACCAAAATTGTGTAGAATCAGAGACTTAGAGTTTTGGCACACCAAAATCCAATCCAGCCCACAATTTCATTCCAAAATGACCATCAAATAATAATGTTAGACAAGCTTGTAATTTCTATATTATTTAATTTGAGTGTCCGGCCCGGAAGGTGTCTGTCCAGAAAAATTCTAGTCCTGCGACAAATATAGTTGGCGACCCCTGGTGTAAGTAAATGCCTCCAACCTCAGACCTCAGGGTAGAAGAATAGTCGATGGTCTACGGCGGACCCTTGTGGCTGACACCTCTGTTGTCTAGTTCTTTTCTTTTGTTCTATTTTGAACCTTGTGTGTGTGTGTGTGTGTGTGTGAGCGTCTCCTCACAGCTCCACCTTTATCACAGCACGATGGTGACACCTCCATTTGAGAGCTGTGCTTCACGCCGACATAGGAAACAGTGAAAAGTGACACAGCGAAGAAACATGTTGCTTTCTGTTGTTTCGGAGTTTGATATCCATGAGTCCACGACACCTTGAAACACTGGGATCGTTCCCTCTCTATTTCGCGGTTCTCCTTACGCTCCATCAGTACATCGCATACTTTTTTTTAATCTGATCTCGCAAAATTTTCACTATATCGTGAGATATAGCAAAAACTAAATTAAAGACGTTATAAACTAATTTTGTATATGAAAGTTTTGGCTTTAAAAATCTAGATTCTCGTTTTGAAATTGAGTGGATTTGCGAACGATCGCTGTTAGCTTTGTTTACCTAGACGAGATCGTATACAGCATACTTTTGGCTAATACAATGCATACTCGGTGTACTACTGGCTAATGAAGCATGCTCTTCTGTTCCTTCATGTTCACTGAGGTCAAGGCTACAGACCAGATACACAAAGACGTTTTGTCTGACACTTTCTTCTTTGTGAAAATACTGCGTTTGTTGCCCTGACATACATTTTATTGCTCTCTGTTGTTTAAGTCTATTTTTTACAACAGCCACTGAAACTGACAACAGTGAAACACTGACAGCCAGGTCTTTGACAGTAAATGATACTTAATGTTGTTTTGTTTTTTTTGTTAGTTATTATATATTATATAATATTATTTATATTTGGCAGATCTTCAAAACAAGTGATTATTTACAATCAGCATATTTGCTTAATCACTGAAGGAAACGAGAGTTACAAAACGTTGACTATGTGTTGTATGTGTCCCTTTGATTAAACATGGCATCTGTCAGGACGGGGAGGATTTATTTATGTAGTCATTTTTAAAAAGACACAAAAGAACTGTTTTCTGTTCAGCTGATTTATTTGCTCTGTGCTGTTGTGTCTTCTCATCCTCATTGGAAGGTTTTTTTCCCCCTCTTATTTCTGCCTTTCTGTGTGGCATTGAGGCATCTTTTGGCAAACCACAAAAAAGTCAAGAAAATAATTAGAATTTAATAAGAAGAAAAAAGTCAAATTGACATTGGGTCCATTCATCTGCGTCTCTACCTTGACCTGCAAATACAGCAGTTGATATTCAATTTTTTTTCTATAAAAATGTGCTAAAACTAACAGGTTAATGATACACTTTCATCCTTCACTCACATGATTCCCAGACTCTGAAAAGTCGACGTCTCTTTAGTCACTTCTGTTATTATAAGAGCAGGAGGGTTTTAAATTGCAGCACCAAAAAAATTGGATAAAAAAAGGTTTAAGAGGGCATGTCTAAAAAAACTTTCAAGATTCAACTTTAAACTTCAAGTATATTCATCAACAATTTCACCCTGGGGATCAATAAGATATTCATGATTCTGATTCTGATTCTGATTCTGATGAATTGCCACTAGGAAAAAAATCTTCTTCTACTTCTGCTTCTTCTGGTTCTTTATCTTTTTCTTCTTCTCTTTCCTTGTCGTCTTTAAAAACATCCACAAATCCTTTTCTAATCAGATACTTCTGTCTGGAACTGTTTCATTTGTTTTTCTTGTTGTTTTTAATTAGAAATTGGTAGTTTTAGTTTTAGACAGATTTTTTTTGTGGTTGAAATGTCCTTTCATATGCAGACGACTCTATTCTATCTATTGAAGCAAACTCAGAAGGACAGCTGTTTCACGGGCATGTCCTCATCGCTCAAAGGTTTCCTGTAGCTCTGTGAGAACATTGTTATGTTTGATGTTGGCGGTTCATTATTAGTGCAACCCTACTGAATTAGGGATAGCCAATGTACTTTAACAAAAAACCCAGCCTTTCAGTAATAAGCTGTTTACCTACCATGGAAACAAATGTAGAATAAAAATGTAACTATTCGTAAGCCTTTACTTTATTGGTCGACTTTGATGGCATCCTGTCAGTATGCTAAAGGAAGCCCAACAAATGTTACCTTCAGTTACAGCATACCTATTACCTTTGCTGCTCGGTGTCAGAAGTAGCCGACAGGCACAAAGTACTGTTTTGTCTTTGGTGTTACTTTCTGTAATGGCATGGCAGACCTTATGCAACAACACATTTCGCACAGATTGTACAACATTCGATAAATTGAAATGCTAAGTACTGAGCATCTGCTGAGATATGCTGCGGTGCCTGTGACTTTGTTAAAGCTGCTTACAGGGACCGCCCCCCCAGGCTCCACCCCCCATGACTATTATTTACATTTTAGGTCACCTTAGTCTGTATTTGTTTATACTCTATTTAAAATTGCCTGAGGGCCAACACAAAAACAACACCAACAACAACAACACAGGATTCCCTGTATTGTCGTCTATCATCTATCATAACAGTGTGTCATCTGTGTGTCTAACGTTGTATATTTGGAAACAACACTATAAACACTCCCATCAGTGCGAGATCTTGATGTTGCAAACATTTTCCAGAAATGTTCCTGACAAGTTCACCTTTTTTTTTAAGCAAACAAACAAAATGAGAAGTTTGCCCCAACGAGTTCACTGGCAATCTTTTTCATGTCAACTTCTAAGGCAGTGTTGGCAAAAGTCAGAAATGCTCCCTTCCTCTGATCATTTCTGTTTGGAGCCCTGCCTCCCAAATGATTTCATATAAACGGCCGTGCTACAGTTTACTGTATCTTTTTATTTCTTTTTTTGTCCCCTTTCTCCATTTTGTAGTTTCAGCAGCCACTGTTTACTGACTTTACCCCGGAGCCTTTATCTGAAACCCTTTGATTTGCATCATGTCATCAAAGCACTTTAGATGCTATTGTAGGAGTTTATATTTGTTGTCGTTGGCTTTCTTGTCAAACTGCTTTTAGTCGCCGCATGGGTGTTTTTGATTTGTACCTCGGGGATGTTCTGTCTGTGGCCAAGCTGCGACTGTAAATCACACTGAAAGACCAGTAATTTTGGGGATCAGTGTCAAGTCAGTAAATTATTGCCAGTCTGCTGCTGGTCACCGTCTTCAGTCAACCTTGGTGTCTGTAATGGGAAGTCGACTTTTGAAGGCGTCCTATGGATGGGAAGAAAAATACAAGTAATAATACAATATCCAACATCTAACCAGTATTTACGTTTTCATCTACATTCTTATAAATGTAGTATTGTGGCAAGATTGTGGATCAGAGAAGGGAATTATATTCATTTATTTGTTGTTATTGAAGCAGGGCATGGCTTTAGATTCAATCTTCTTCAAAGAAGACTGTGAGACAAATAAAACAGAAAATGTCGTTTAAAGTCATGTCATGCATTAGGAGCAGTTCCAATATTCTTTGGTAAATACTACGATACCCAAATCGCGGGGCATGCATCCTCTAGGGCAGTGTTTTCCAAACTTTTTTTTCTGGGGACCTGTATTTTAAAAGTCACAAACCTTCGCGACCCAAGTCAATAGACATTATTCGTAAAACTGCTGGGAAACATGATGATGGGAGATGACCCACCAAAACATACTTTTGCGACCCATCTGAGGGTCGTGACCTAGACCTTGGGAAACAATGCTTTAGGGGACGTTATCAGGTATAATTTATTTTAATTTAAGATTGTTCTTTGTTTTTTGTTCTTTGTCCCACAGTGGGGAAAATACACAGATTTTGTAATTTCCATTTTCTTTTTTCAATATGAGAATTACAGTCTGTAAATTGTTTTGTGAAGCTGTTTTGAAGCAGAATCGTTGATGTGTGTGTGTGTGTCTGTGGGACCTGGGGGCTACAATTACCAATTTACAAAAATGGAGAAAAACAAATCAAAACTGGGTGGAGTTTCACAAAATTCAATTAAATTAAAAATAAAGGAGGATCATCACATCAGAGTCATCCGTCCACTAACAGTGAGTCATCAGCGACACCATGTCAAAGTCACTGCTAGAATTTTAACCTTCTTTAATCAAGCCACCAGAATAATGTTATTAAACCAACAGATTTGAACAAATGTGGATTTTTTCCACTAACAGTGAGTCATCAGCGACACAAAAAACGACAAAAAAGCGACATAAAAAAAAGGACTCAGAGAAAGAAAGATTTAAATCAAGACATGAGCCAGACATTGAGCTGAACACCAGATACTTTGCCCCCAGAAAGTCTCACAATGCTGGTTTGATCAGACATTTCAGTTGTACTGGAGCAGCCCCACAGGTGAAGCAGATCACACAGGGGAAAAGTAATTTTCTCTCCACACCAGAAACTCCGGGCAGGATGCAGAATGCATGAGGCAGTGCAGGATGGATTCCAGAAACCAAAACAAAGAATCATGGCGGAGTTTGCTGTTCTTTCTCATCTGTAACGAGGACTATATGCAGCGGGACTTAACATCTGAAGTTCAGAGAAAACAACTATCATTTATATGGTGTGTATCACAGCGGAGGATTTTTCAAAGAAATTGACATGTTTGAGTTCACTGGGAGGACAGGTAGTATTTTACCGAAATGAGATGCCATAAAGGCTGGCAGTTCGGTGCCCTTCATAAACCACCTTACAGAGCATTATCATCTATTCTGTAGGATCTTGGCAACGCGGCACAACACAAAATGGAAATTAGACGTGTCCCCGTGAGTATCTGGACACGATGTTAAATACTGCAGTCAGCCAAGCACCAAAACAAAAGTGACAAATTGTAATACTGATGATATAAAACTTCCCTTCGTCAAACTGGGTCTGACTCCTTTTATTTAATTGAGAATTCGACAAAGGCCATTAAATATTCCCAGACTCACACAATGGACGGCTGGATTACTATTCTTATCTCCTGCCCTGATAGATATGCATGAAGATATAGTACACGCTTGAAATGGCTCCCTTATAATTAAGCAGTCACTGGTGATATATGACATCAGTGTGGTGGGTCATCGATGCATTTGAGGCAACAGTGGCTCACTTGGAATCAAGGGGCTACACAAATGAATTTTTATTGTTCCCTGGCAAAGGCAGCCATAACGCCACTGTGGGTTTAAGGACACTTTCAATTATTACATTAAACTCCAATCTAGTTGCATTTTAATTGCTCAAAACTTTAATTGTCTGAGTCACCTTCCGGTCGCTGTAATTCTGCACACTCCTAGGTTATTAAGCCATGAATGCAGAATAAGGGCTAATTAAAACTAGCGCTAGCTTGTAGCTTAAGCCTCTGACATGAAGCTTTGAGGGGAGAATGAAGAAAGGAGGTGATTTGTCCGCAGAGCTTATTATTCCTCTGTGCCATTAATAAAGCTGCTTTTCTTTATCATTAGTCCTGGTTATGTATCACTTCAGTGATTCAGACGTCACAGAGTGAGGTTTAAGTGGTGCTGAGATCACAATGCTACATTTAGAACATTTTCAACATGGGTAATAATTGTTATCGGTTTTTCCTCCGATAAAATAAAGCCAATAACTCAATGCCTGGGTTTCACCAAATATGCTGGAATCGCTCAGCAAAATTGATTTTGTTAATGTTGATTAATGGAAGCATCACAATAAAATTAGATAATGTCTTATGACCTAATAATAGTTTTTGGGGTAAACATATCGAATGCCTGGGTATCGGTTGATATCTGAATCGGAAATTGAGTGTTTGGACAATATGGGCATATCGGATATTGGCAAAAAGTTCATATTGGACATCCCTAAATGGCTTATATTGTTTTGAATTGCAGGTTTCTATTTAATCTATTTAATTGTATAATTGGCGTCTTCTACCATGTAGAGCATTATAACATGTAATAGAGGGATTTTTTGTGTCTAGGTTTTTGTTTTCTAAGTCTACGTCAGAAGGATTGGACATTAGTAATGTTTTTTTTTTTTTTTTTTAGTTATATAACGTGTACTGTTTTTTAACTAATTCATTGCGTAATCTACATGAACCTCAGTATATATTCCTTATGATATACTTTATACGTGATGCTACATTTCAATGTGAAACACACATGGGAAGTATTCAAACTGTACTACAGCAGGTTATCATTAGAAGACAGGTACATGTTTGTCAGTGTATTTGCTACTTTAAACCTGCCTTTGGGCAAATAAAGACCTAACTGGTACTGTTGTATTTCCTAGAAACACAGTAATTGAGTTAAAAAAGAAGATTAAAGCTCACTTACGGAAGGCAAGTTCCTTGAATCTCTTTATTTTGTGCTCTCATAAAAACAGCACTGTTTTTGTCCTTGTCCTGGAACATACGCCTGGACTCACTGATAGTGGCACTTGGTAAATGTCCCCCATCTGCAAGATTGGGCCTCAGGGTCCTCAGATAAAGTCTTTTGTAAAACACTATATTGCCCCAACCATGTTTACCTTTAATGTCTTTATAATTCAAACCTCGCAGCGGAAGCAAAAAAATAAAAACTTTTTCAGCTAGCCTATAAACTGAGGACATTAATATTGATCATACAGTACAGGACTGTGCTGATATGTGTTGGTGTATGACCCGTTAGTTGTTTGCAGATTTATGAAATGATATCTGCATTTTTTTTAATTCAAAATAATTAAAATCATTCTTTCTTGTAAACCCTAACCTTTTTTTACAGTTAGCAACCTAGCAGCTAAGGTCGTTTAAAAAAACAAACAAAAAAACTCTTCCTTGGTAGCTTCTGAAAATGCTCTTAGAGGTAGGACAAATCGCTGAAGGCAAATTTTAATGTGTCTGTATATGTCGATGACATATTTAGATTTGTTTTATAATCTCCAGCAAAAGATCAGGGATATTAGCCATGGTCAAAACAAAAACAAAACAAAACTCAATGGGCCACGTTATTCACTAGTACGCACTCAGCTCTGCCAGTAAAATCCTACTAAGAATATTATAAATTGGTGTCTTTTGCAACACCAAAAGACACTGTGTTCGTCTCTTGCTCCCCTCCAATTGTGACATGTGATGATCTGTTCTGCTGCAAGTTATCACCCATTCACTGGCTGTTAAAAACAGTGTCGGCAAACAATGTGGGCTTTTCAAACAATTGGCAGGCGCTTTAGGAAAGCGCTGGTATAATTAGAAGAAACGACATCCGTGCCAACGCAGATGGACTGGCTCTCATTAAAAAATAAAATACATAAATAAATAAATTTGAACTACGTAAAGTGGCACGGTGGTCAAAAACTGGTGGTACTGTGGCACTGCAAATTGGCACGGTGGTCAAAAACTGGTGGTACATTTGCAGTGCCACACATTCTGCAGTTCTGTTACTACAAACCCACGTACATCGTAGTTTCGAACTGGATTCACCCTTCGCCCTTTGTCTACTACAAGTAATATACACTGCAGAACGCAGTGTGTTACTTCACGTTTCACATCTGCACTCGTCGTTCTCCCGCTTCATTTTTTCACCCCACTTCTGGATTGTGTAGTTTCATTGACAAAGCAGTCATGAAATATAGTATTAGTATATCAGAGGGCAGGTCATAATGACACAGCTTTTCTTTAACCTATCGACCACATTGATTTCCGCCACAGTGTCCACTAATGACCATGTCCTCATTCTGTCCAGAGACATTTATATTCTTTAAATGTCATTTAAATCACATTGTCTCATTGATTCTACCGCAATCACTGGAAATGACCAAAATGTTGTTAAAAAATAAAAAAGACAAGATATAAAATATAAGAGGTATTGACATCTGACTCCCCTGGAAGAATCCTACCAATTCAGCAAGGGAAGTCTTAACCTTTATCGATTGTCCCTTCAAAGGGTGAGGGCAACTGCTAACTGATCGTTTATTGGAATGTAAGGAGAACTCTGGCTTTGTTTTAATCACTCACCTCGTAGTAAGACAGAGTTTTTTTATTTGTCAGTCTCCCAGTGGGATTGGAGAAAATTGTCGATTATTCGATTATTGTGTTCATATTGTCCTATTTTGTCATACAGAGTGGTAAAGTTCTTGTTTGTCGTTTAGCAGTTCTTGGATTTCAACTCCACTTGGCTGTGTCTGATTAAGTATAATTTAGCAATTATATAAAAAAAGATTAAACAGAAGCACTGACAATGATTGGAAAATAAGTGCTCCTTTATAAAGCAATACTGAAAGAAACTAGTAATTGTCCTTCTGTTATCTGAAAGTTAATTTTTTTTAAACGTTTCTAAAATGTGTTTTTGTGGCTTGTTTCAACTTTAGACATGTTTTGTGTAAGTATTATTCTTAACAACAACAAAAAAAACCCCTAAGAAACACATTAAAATTCTGACACTTTTCTTTTTTCTTTTCATTACCTAAGCTTGAAAACCTCTAATAAAACCCTGTTCTTCCAGGTAATTGTGTTGGCCAAAGTAAATGATCTCTGTTAAGACATGACTGAAACGTAACTGAAAGACTGATGCGACTATTTATAGCTTACCTATGTGGGATAAATCTTGGCAAAGTGTGGCTCATGATCCTCTCTTCAGTTTTTTTCTTCCCCTTCTTGTCTCATTCCCTCTCCTCTCCGTCTCTTCTGTTGCCTGGGTAACAGTTACCGAGAGAGACCAGGAGTTAGGGGAACAAAAGAACAGTCTGGTTCTTAACGAAATGCTCATGCAGTTACTCTTGACTGACGGTATGAGCTTGATTGGAACGACTTTCCAATGTCTTTGTCGCTAAAAGAAGCTAAAGCGTTTTTTCAAATGTTTAAACGAATCTCTTTTCTTTCACACGTGTGATGATGTTAAATTTCACACTGTAGATCTTAGTGTCTGTAACTGACAGATGATGTAACTGTCAAAAACAACGTCGGCGCTTACATATGAAGAGCGGAAGAAAAATCCAGGGTAACACATGTATCACGTGACACTGATGATGATGATGATGATGATGATGATGATCTAATTAGCCCTCAAATTTTAATGATAACGGGAAGAATAGATTTTAAGGCTAAAATTAAACTGGTTTGACTGAATCGATATGGGTTGTCAAGATGAACACTGATAAAGACCCAACTTTATAACATTTCCTGCTCCAGTTTGAGGCTATAGTCTCTGTTCAGAACGTATTGATTTCTCTGGGGAACATTGATGTTCTTATACGCAACAAAGCTCGAGCGTCAGGTACAGACGAGAACAAACAACTCATGACGGTTCAGTAAAAACCAGTCCCGTAGAACA
>NC_024320.1:23112634-23170172 GCF_000523025.1 Cynoglossus semilaevis | reverse complement strand
AATAATTAAACCAGACTTTAAAGTACCCAGAGTAGTTCATAAATGTGATTTAAAAGACCTTTCATTTATGGCCAGGGATTTAATGGTAGAACCCTATGTAAAAGATAACACCACAAAGCTCTTTTCGTCCACTTTCAGCTGGACGATAAGCTTTTTTTCCCCTCCTCATCTCTTCATCCACTCCAGTATCGCACTATTGATCCATTCCAGTTCTTTTTAACGGCCCCTTGAAGCACAGTGATTAAAGACTTGGGGAAATTTCCAATGAATGCATATTTGATCTGCTTGTTTTCCCTCCTCTCTGTGGTAATGATAGCAGATGCATTTTGCTAGTAGCCATTAATGACTCAATTACCAATTGGGAACATCTGTGCGATTCCATGTTGGTATTCATGAAGCCCCGCCCCCCCATCCCCCCACAGTCAATGAACTACAGTATATATTTTTGTTTGATTTATGACCTGAAGAAAATTTTAAACACAGTGGTGACATCATCAAGAGTTTGACTCTTGGTAAAAAATACACACAAAAAAACTAAAACAAACAAAAACTGAGTATATGTATGAAAATATATACTGTATATGTGCACATATATATGTATTTGTATGTGTATATATATATATATATCATCTGCATATAGTGACATTGGACAATGGATTTGTCTGCGCCGCTTCCCGTGTGAAATTAGTTTTAACACTGGACATCCATTTTCTTACAAATTTATGGCAGACGGCAACGTAAACACGAAACATCTTATGTTGAGGACGCCATAAATCGAGGACTCCCTCTATAGGGTATTGTGACTTACAAAACGGCAGGTTTTATTGGACTTCCACTTGTGTAGAGCTAAGTCTGTTTCCTTTATACAGTCTATGGAAATATGCAAACAATGCTTACTGACAAGGCAACTCTCAAAACAGTAGCGCGGTGTAACTTGGCTGACAGCTGCGGGTACAAATAGAGGCCGTTCTTCAAGATAAAGGACAGGGAACAGAACAAGGTCTGAGGCCCCAGCTGTCTGTGTTGAAGGTACGCTGACATAAAGACATAAAAACACCTATAATCACACAGCTTTCGCGCCAAGGACGTTTCTTCTACCAGCACAAAGCAAATCCACTCCTTCCATGCTCGGAGCGCTGTGTTTATGGACTTGTTGCAAAACAGCTTGTGACTACGCAGCAAAAAGAACAATTCTTGCGAACCTTGAAAACATCTCATTTCGTAGGTTGTTTTTGTGTAAAGTTTGTCTCTGCTCACAATCAAAGGCAAAACTGCATTTCCTGTTCTCTTTCATTCGTCGGCCGTTCTTTATTTCAAATCAAGTTTACCCCCGGGGCCCTATTGTCCCGGACTTCTCATTGCCTTGTTATCATCAGCTGTAGAAGCCCCCATGACACAGCTGCAAATATTGGTCTTACCTTTTTTTCTTTTCCCTTTGAAATGTCACAGTGGAGGGTGTGCACACGTGCGGTTGGCTTTTGCCTCCTGAGTGTAAAGATATCATTTATCTCACAGAAAACAAATAAAAGAGCCATAATGTAGTCTAAGCGGGTGGTGTGATAGGAATAAAAGGGCATTGCAAAGTCTCTTCTTCTCCGGCGCTACTAATTTGCTACAGTAATGAGCAAGCAGTGGTGAATGAGCAGTGGCAATTATATTTGGTTACCATGCAAACAGTGAGCATCATGGGAAGTCATTAAACTGAGAAATATGCCCAGGCTCTATTACAATGCTTGGAGGAGAAAAAAACAAATGCGAGCCATTATCTAAACACAGACCCCTTTTACCAACATGTGAGCAGTTTTTAAATCCGAACTATTTTTATCGACTCGAGGGACAAACAATATATTTAATATAATTTATATATAATATATATGTGTATATATGTGTGTTTATGTAGATATATATATTTATATATATAAAATGTCTTATAACAGGGTGCCAAACATATGGCTCGCAGGCCAAATCCGGCTCGCTAGCGTGTTCAGTCCACCCAAAAATTACACAAACACTTTATCCATCCATCCATCTTCGTCCGCTTATCCGTTACCGGGTCGCGGTCACAGCGGTCTCCATGACCGCCACCCAAATCACACTGCACTGCACCAGCCCATCGTGAACTTTCCTCCGTTTTACTGGAAGTAAAATTACATTTCATTTCATATGAATAAATAATAATAAATGACTAATATACGTGTACTTTTTGCATGAAACCAAAAGGGTAAATCATGGACTGTGTACTTCTTTGCATGAAAACAAAAGGGTAAATCATGGACTAATATATAGTTATTTATGTTATGATTGTACTGGCCCCGCCCATTTGACATCTAATTAGGTTGTATGCTGCCCGTGAACCAAAACAAGTTTGACACCTCTGTCTTAGAATGAGTTGGGTTTTTATTGTTAATTAGGCTCAGCGTCCATTCATCTAGACAGGAGGAAGTATTGCATATGTAAAGAGAACTGTATTTGCTGAACTTTAGTCCCATTCATCTCTGTAATCTAGAGCGGTATAGATCCAGAAGACATCGACTCAGAGTTTGCCCCTCAGCCAGGAAATCCTGAAGCAGACTGGCTGTTTTGTGGGCTGGAGGTAATTTGTGCAAGGTGAGGCTAGATACTGTAAAAGCCTGGAAAAGAAATATGCTGTGGGCGGGGTGGGGGTGGAGGTTCGGGGGGTGAATCAGACTTAATTCTCTGTCATATTTCCAGAGGGGCAGGACTCAATACAACAGCACCTGCACTCAGATCCTTTCCCCCGTGTGTGGTCAAACAACATGATGTGTAAAAAGTGGAGGATGGAGGGAGGTGTAATACAGGAGTCAGGCTAAAGGAGATGAGGAACGGGATATGGGGCAGGAATGATGAAGACGTGAATGCGTTTCCATGGTTAGAGGGACAAAAGGGAAAAGGTCAACCTGCTAATTCCCACTTGAGCTGTGGCTGATTTTCCTTTCTCTTTCCTTCACAGCTTAATCAGATTTCATGATTAACTACAGGCTGAGTAATTTCTCTGGTGATTTACACACCCTAGATGTTGGACATTTGAAGCATTTTCAATTACTTCAAAACAGATGATTTCAGCAATCACAGAGTTCAGGCCGACAAACTGCAAAATAAACCATATGTCCAATTGAACCTTGTAAAGCTGTAATGTTAATTCACTAGAGATGCCCTATTACCATAATGAGTATGGGCCTGATACTTAAACTATTTAAATATTTTGTCTTGTACTCAGAAGTATGTGTCAATCCAGTGGCCCAATGCTAATAATACTCCTTCAGTCTTGTCCTCATTGGAACTTTAATCATGCAGGTCAACCAGGTCAGCAGTTTGGACGTATTTAGATGAAGACAGGAACAAGATTTGTATTTTGATACAATATAATAATAATAATAATACACTATGAATATTTTACCAATATTGTGCGTTACTTTCTTTAATATGTTTAAGTGACAGTTCGTTTACTGGAAATTGACTGGATGCATTTACTATGAGGAAGGTTTAGTTTCATTCATTTTTCCTTTTGAAAATTGTTTGGTTTTTTTTTATCAAAGAAAATCCTCCTTTTGGATTCATACATCCTTCTGTTAATGAGAAGGAAATAAACCCAAAGACGTATGTATCAGTGATGGTACACCAATGAAAATACTTGTACTTTGTAAAAATTGACAAACCTAGCATAAACGCTGGTTATTTAACGTTAACGACTACATGACAGAATCTATTAATAAACATGAAAATGACCTTTTGTTTTTCCAAGCTACCTTAAGACAGACTCTCTTGGAGCCAGGTCTATTTGTGTTCATAGTCCCTCCAGACCAGCAGGGCTACTCCTCCCTGCCCAGGTTGTTGACAGGCACGGTTCCTCCAAGCTGAATTAGCAGAGTGGAAACATTACCTGAAGAGCCAAGACTTGTCATTCACGCTGCGAGTTGGGGTCGGACAGGGAGAATGGAGAGCAGATGCTAGGGCACATGCCACTTTAACTTCCTGCTGGGAGGAGAACCACAGTGGAGAGGGAAAGGTAAGCATGTCTAAGGTTGACGAGTTAGAGTTGGCAGAAGGAAAAAAAAAAACAAGGACGGAAAGGTCACGAGCGCAGTTCTTTCTTGGAGGTTTTTCTCTGACGCACAATAGAAGGCATAGAAGAAGGCGACCGTGAAATCTATCTTTTATATAAACCTTTTATGAAAAGGCTTAAAATGTCTGCTGCAGACTGTTCCCTGAACACATCAGGATGTCACTGTTCCCCCTCATTCTAACATAACGAATGTATCTCCTCTTATTTCTGCCGGTCTTTGTCATTTCACTTCAAAGTTCATTTGACATTTTCTCTAACATTGCACCAAAAGAATTGCTGTTTGCCTGTAGCACGACGATGGTCACTGGGGTTTAGCAAGTGGCTGCTGCCACTGTGCACAGATGGTGGTTAAACCACAGAGCATGTGTTGGCTCTGTGTTGTGTTGTTCCACTAGCTGCGAATTTTAATGCGTCCAGTTTCGTTCCACATCCCGAGGCTTTCACGGAGCCGTTGATCTAAGAGTAAATAGTGGGTCAATAAAAATGATTAGTACGCCACCAGACAGTCATGTAGATTGAGGATTTGAGCAGATTCATCTCAATGGTCAGTGCTGCTTGTCATGGGGGCCGTTTTCTCATGACACAACCCTGTATAAAGGAAAGCTTACAAACATTAACTACAATGTTAACAAATATGTTATTTAGTGTGAATTGTTTACCAATAAACTGAAAATTATGCATCAAAATGGAAAAAGATTTTTTAAAAAATGGCCAAAAACGGATTAAACTGATAAAAAACAACAAACAAGACTTAAGCGAAAAAAATGCAAAAAAATAAAATTGGCAAGAAATTCATCAAATACGACTTAAGCGAAAAAAATGCAAAAAAATTGGCAAGAAATTCATCAAATATAACATTCGGGCCCAAAATGTTTAGCAAATCTAAAGGTTGAAAAACAGCTTATGCAAATAACGCCCCCTGTATGAAGAAGTTTGAACCTCAGGTTATTTTCATGACACTCGACTGACTGAAAATAAACCTAAACTCATGCTGCGAAGATTTTGATTTTTGATTGGTTTTTGATGACTCGGGCCGTCGCTGTTTATTCCTAGTTCGAGTGTCTGCTCACTAGGGTGAGAGGTTCAAGTTCCTTCCGGTCACAGGGGGCCTATATGCAGAAGACGCCTTTGTTTACATTCGCCGGTTATACGTCGTACGATGGATTGTGTTGTGTTATGTGCAGACTCTTCTGATGTTTTATGTCCAAGATTATGATGTCACCACCGTGTTAGTGTAGGTGAGTGACACAGGCACTGATGTACAGTATGGGAGTTCAGACTTATGGCGAAAAACAAGTTATGTTGCACCGTAGAAATGGAACTCGGCCGGTCGAGGACCTGCTGGATATTGGTGAACGTGAGAGACAAATAGCAGTAGATTACAGTATGTGTTTCACAACTCTTTTTCCACATTTGTGCCTGATCAAAATGATGGAATTGTTAATATAGAAAAATGTCAAAAAAAATCTGCAAAAAAAATTGGTCATTAGTTCCTTTTAAAACGTCTCCTCAACAATATTCAAACAGTCGACAGTTTGTCATGATCCACTTGACAGTTGTCTCAGTCAGCTTGTCAGTCATAGACTGACCTACTGTCCTACGCTAAGTGGGGCTGGTCTGACACAAGCCCAGCATCTGACCTAAAGTGAGGCATGCTGGGAGTTAATGTTATTTTAAGCCGGAGCTAGTTTGTGAAACAAAAGGTTTTCGTCACAGTGTTTGTAGCTAAAAAAAAAAAATGTCTTATTGAATTGAATCAGTAGATCTTTAGATAAACAGTGCACGTCACTCTGTCTATGCATATGAAGCGCATGGGAAATTTTTAATCTGATTAATCCTCCAAAATTAATTAAAACATTGGTTTGTTTTCCAGTACTGTTGCCTCAAATTGAAGTAAAGTATCAGTGATGATAGCAAAGATGGAGGAACATTAGGAAAGAAGCAGACCTTTTACAAAGAAAAGCAGGAGGGAGAGTAGGGGATGAAAAGGGTGACCATGGGGGGGGAGAAAAAGCTCATGCAGTAACAAGTTAATAAGAGGAGGGGGCAGAGTGAAGAGCAGAAATGCATTAGGAAAGTGTGGCCGGCTAAGACACTCAGCAGGGCAACGACAACATTATTGGGAGAAAAAAGTAACGTGAAGCACGGAAGATAATCAGTGTGTGTGAAGCAAGAGTGGAATTATGGGATTTCAAGCTCTTTCCTCCCCCTGAAGTCACTTAGGAGTAAAACAGCAGGGATTTGTAGTTTGTGAAGATGAACAGAAAACCCATTTTCCCTCATGGCGACGTCTGCCTCCGTGGATTTAAACCACTGTTGTAGTGAAGAGTGGAAAAAAAGATGTGATCAAACATTAGGGAGAATGGAGGCTGAAAGACGCACTGTAAAGAAGAGGAGGAGGTGGGGGGGAGTAGGGGCATACAAGAAAGTAAAGATGATGAAGGAGGATTTGTTCAGGGAGACAGAGACGGTGCATGAATGATTCGTTTGTAGGGACATTGATGTTTAAAACAAAAAAAAATCCCAAAGACTAAAGTTGAGGTTTGGTACTTCTCAGCCATCGAGGACTGATGTCTTTTATTTTGTAGTAACACAATGTTGATGTTTTGAAGACCGCTGTCATTGAACGACAAACATAGTTATAGTGGAAAAAACTACCACCATACAGTAATGTCCAGTGTACTGTAGTCACTTTGGCAGTATTTCCACCAGAATAAAGAATCACTGTTTGGTCTTGAATTAACGTCTGTTGTTTGTATTGTTTATAATAAATGACTGACATTCATGTTAAATCTGTGGTTTGGACAGGGATAAAAAATATTGGTCCTATTCATTAGAGGTCGTGTAATGACGGTACAGTAGGAAGGTAGTACTTTACTGTTACTACAATGGCCAGAACACTCACTGTGGTGATGAGTTTTAGTAAATATATTCTTCTTTATATTAAATACCCGATGTTTATTATATATTGAAGGTAGATCAGGATTAATTCAGGTTTGGTAATGAAGAAAATAAACTGACAGATTCTAATTGCATGACAACATATGACACAGCAGGAGAGAGTTTTCCTTTGTCGACTACATTCACAGACTAATGCAGAGTAACTGTTTACTGTGTACGGATAAAAGGACAATCATATCAGTGTTAGCTTTGGTGTCTGAGCTTACAGCAACACGTTATTATTATTATTATTATTATTATTATTACTATTAACTTTATAATTAATAATAGAACAATTCATCCAATGCAATGCGCTGCCAGCATCATCCCATGGTTTGTTTAACTAATAAATGTGCTTGACCTGATTCTGCTGTGGTCAGTGTTTTGTAAGAATCATACATTCACAGGTTTGTGAAGTCAAAACAAATATTGATTTGATGTATTTCTTGTTTGTTTATATTTTGTTACTATAAATTAACACATTAAAAATGGGGGAGCGGGGTAGGCAATATATGTAAACACGCATATTTTTATTAATATATGTATATATTTGTATTTATATATGTATACATGTCAGTATATATTTCTGCATTTGTAGTTGTGCATATCATTACCTCACTGACCATTTGCAGGTTTTTTTGTCTGAAGAAGATCGCCATGAGCAGCAGGAAAAAAAAAGAATATTCACATAAACCGTGAATTTTCAAACTTCACACAGAAAGGCCATCTGTCTGCGTTGTGGTGGGGGGTGTGGTCTCTCGCTGTTAGGTGACATTGCTAACCATTTCCAAAAGCAATGTGGCCACGCACAATTTTTCTTTACAAAAAAATCCACAGCCATTTTAGCAAGGCAGCACGCCGACACTGTACAATGTCACTCCATTATCACCCTGCTGCGAAAATGAACGATAAGCCCTTCATATGTTTTTTTGCTCTTCTTCGGTGGGAATTAATGCAGAAGTGCAGGCGAAGGGCTGTTTGAGGAACTGCATTTTTGCAAAGCTGCCATACGGCTGGAGATTAATGAACAACTTGTGTCCGCGCTCGTCGTCTTTTCCCGCACAGCCTCTCTTCTCTGCATAGTGTGATTTATGGACACCCAGCAGTGCATGAGTTATAATTTGAGAGGGGTTTGTTTTTTCTCATGAAGATGGAATTTTAAATGTTATGATAAATGACCCTCCCCCCCATCACTGCCTTTTATTTATTATTTGGTCATGATTTAGCTTGCATGTGTTTTCTGCAGGCACTGTGCTCATGTGCACGCCTCTGTGCATGTGTGTATTAAAGCCACATCTTTAACTATGTGCCTGCAAATGTGCCGATGCTGCATTTCCTTCCTGACAGCCACATATACATAGCTCCCAGGTTGCCATGTCTCTCCGAATCCAATACTCGGTCCAACGTGTTTATTGCTGTTATGAGAAATCAAAGAATAAGTCAGGTCTTTCTTTTCTTTCCCTCATCCTGCACGTCTGGGCAAATGGATTTATTTAATCATCTAGACGCCACACGTATATCAGCGTTGTTTGATGTTTTCTTTATGGCCAAGCAATAAATACACCATAGAAAATTACATTTGGTGTTGTTGGGGTTTTTTTTGTATAATTTCCTGCAACATACAAAGGCCTTTGTAGAGAAACAAAAGGGAAGCAAAGACAAAATGCCCTGCTCTGTATGTTCCCAAATCCTGAAATCCGAAATCAATATGGAATTACTGTGCTGGGTCTACTTTCTTCTTATATATTAAACAAATCCCGCAGTCAGATGCTGACAATTTGTCCAGCCGCAGCAACTGCATGATAAGCAAAGTGCTGATTCTTTAATCATCGAAGTGTAATGGTGCTGCGCAACAGTTCCATGGTGTATGGATGGTTCTGTGTGAAGAAAGGATTAGGAGAACATTTTATTTTAATGTGGTTATAACAGAGTACATGTAAAATTATTATCGAGCAATCATGATCACAATTAATCTCGATTAATTGATATATTTAATTAGGACACACAATACAGATAAATCTCTCTTTGTATTTCTTAATAAGACAAAATATTCATTTTTTTCTCTCTTTTGCTAGAACAGGAAGACAAATAACAGCAGGTAGATGTTTGTGTTTCATACCTGTTCTTATTTGTGACTAATCCCATCATTTGGATTCTTGATATGAAAAAGAGGTCAATAAAAAAAGTGCAAAACGAGAGATAATATTTTGCTCGATGAAGTTGCCGTATTTTCACCTTTACTGCTTTAAAGACCGTATCAGGATTTTCTTTCAAAACTATAGTGATGTCCACAGACAGATGCTGGGTATTTTGAGCTCTAAGCCAATGCAGTACATGTGTATCAACATGTACAGTAGAATAGAATCTATCCATCCATCCATCCATCCATCCATCTGTATTGGGTCATGTTCTATAGAAAACACTCCATCCTCATTTCAACGTTGAATGCTTAATATTCAGTAATATAATTACTTCTGTTCATTTCTGCCAGCCTTTCAATGTATTTTACTTGAGCTCCATAGTATCTTTAATCCTCCAGTGAGTGTACTCACTGTTTGTTTGTGCATTTATCTGTTTAGTTTGAATTTGTTTGTTCATAAAATATTTGGTTGTTGTCTGCCTTACACTGGAGCAGTAATTGTCAGGCAGTAATTGTCAGGCGTCTTTAATTGCTGGTAAATGGTGCAAAGTGGCGTTCAGTCTGACATAACTGCCACTGGAGCAGTTATTGTAATTGTTCCTGTTACAGGGTAAACCCTTCAGAGGATTATTTGGTTTCATCGTTTGGCATCGAGCACATATTGGTTTGGAATAAATGGAGTTATTTCTTTTTTGTCTTTTTTTTGTCATCCAGGGAGGCCTCATCGCGTTCCTCCTCCTCATCCTACTCTTCACCCTGGTCCTTTACACCCGTCACCGATGGTGCAAACGTCGCCGCGTCCCCCAGAAAAGCGCGAGCACGGAGGCCACCCACGAGATCCACTACATCCCCTCCGTCCTGCTGGGCCCCCAGGGCCGGGACAGTTACCGAGGCTCCAGGAACACTCACCAGCACAGCAGCTCGGTGATCGGCATGCCCATCAGAGAGACGCCCATCCTTGATGATTATGATGGCGATGAGGAGGAGCACGGAGGACACTCCCTGAACTCCACTCCCAACCAACTCCACAACAAGTTCAATGATGGGAAGGTGCAGGAGGACTACGGAGTCAACATGGGCATGGGGGTGCACACGGGGGTGATGTGCAAAGACGAGGAGCTGAAGCATAACTTCGACAAGCGAGGTGAGTAACTTCAACTGAAGAAGAACGCATCTAACTTTTTTAGTCGCGGTACCGCCACCGATACCTTTGTGTTGAATTCCGAGTGGTATTGGTCTATTATCGGTAACTCGGTAACAAAAACACTAACAGATAAAAGCATCAGGCTAGCCATAGTAGTACTTTTCTAACTATGCAAAACAAAATGTATCAAATTATCAAAAATGTAAATATATATAAAATATAAAAATTCACATATTATCGGTTGCATAGTGTAGCGGTTAGCATGCCTGCCTTGGAAGCAGAGAGCAGAGGGTTTTTTTTTTTTAATTTTTTTTAGTATTCATAGTTAAAATAAATGTTTCGGCAGCAGACACCTGGGACAGCATTGAAAACAACAGAAACAAACGTCTTTGTATGCAAAAAATAAATAAATAATAAATGAAATATAAAAAATGGCAGCTAAAGTAGCCAAATAAACCTGACATTTAGAACAAACAACAAATGTTGGAAGGATTCAATGCAAACAGGATATGGAATTCCTTAGTAACAACAAAAAACACCTCAAACTGTCCAACATGATCTAAAATGAAAAAAAAAAGAAAAAACAGAAAAAATAAATAATTCTTAAATCAAATCCTGTGCAGTTTGGCCAGAGCGGTCTAAGGAAGAAATATTTGCGATGACATATTCTGCCTCGAATCGTGTTCTAGTAGTGAACTTGGCAGAAAACTCCAAGACAAATGTGAACTTTAACAACTAATAGGCAACTAAGAAGAAATTAGTTTCGGAACATTCTCTGTTATTTTTGTGGTTTTTGGGTTGTTGGTTGAAAACCCTTCCTGTCTTTACAGTTCTTCCACCAAAGTGAACTATGTTTTTGTACTTTTTAAATGAACCCATCTCCACGCCTCTGGCCTAAAACATAGAAGTCCAAATATCTGAAACCTGATTGAGCTATTTTGGTTAACATCGGAACGTTATCCGATCTAAATATCTGATATTAAGGATCTATGTGATATCATCTTTACTTCAAACCTGGTTTTGTCAATATAGATATGAAACACTTTTATATTACAATACAGTATTTTGTTGTGCAGTAAGTACAACATTTAGCAGCCTGTCTCTTTATCGTTCATCTGCAGCACAGATACTACATTTGAATCGTCGTAGTAAAATCTGTTGTGCTCACTGAATGATTTCCTCCCTTTGCATGCATGGTTGGTTCGTCCGCGCGCACACTCTCTGAGCCAACTCCCCAGATGGCTCAGCCTGGACAGTTCACTTTGGCTCTGGCCAGCCCACCCGTGTTCTTGTTAGCACAGCATGTCCTGCTTGCATTTCCTCTAAGATAAGCAGTTCTGAATAATTCATGTCATCACTCAAACACACACACACACACATACACTGGTCATGCCGTTTGATACCAAACTACAGTTGCGCCCTGCGCCTTGAACCACATTTTCTGTCTGCACTACCTCCTCCCCACCGTCGTCCCGGCCGTTGGCAGTGGCAGTAATGAAATGAAGTGTGGTGTAATTTGATGTAATGTAGTGAGGTCAAGAGACGGGGGTTGTTGTTGGAGTTGATTAGTTGCTGAGATGTGTCAGAGAGCAACCCATTGACCCTTGTTTCACACAGTTAGAGAGCCTCCACTTTGAGCACGATACTGATTTAAAAAAAAAAAAAAAAATCTTATTCTAAAAAAGCTGATATTAGCAATGAAACCAAAAATCCCTGAGGTAGGAATGGGATCTGAAAGCAAACATGAAAATGTTGAACAGTCGGTGGTCTCATATCCTCTTGAACTGGGGTTGTTCAACTGTAAAGATGGACTTAAATAATTGAAGGTTGCCGACTGAGTCTGAGGGATTCCTGGTTATTCAGCGCAAAGTTAATTATGCATGGAGTCTGTGGGGAAAAAAAAAAAAACATATACAAGAATAATATTTATCTCTTCAAGTTACTATGTTTATGTTGCACTTTGTGTGGCATGTATATAAGCATAGATGTATTTATTTTATGTTTGTATATGAAGGACAGATTGTAGTATAGAAGAGTAGAATGGTCCAGCTGGTGCTGCTGGTTTATGTCCCGACTCGGACAGATGGCATTCCTATGTGGAAAATGAACGTCTCACAGTGTGTGTGTGTGTGTGTTTTCACCAGGTACTTTGGGTCTTTACCAGAGTCCAGAAACATGTATATTGGGGATTAGGTTTAATGTGACACTCTAAATTGAGCATAAATGTCAATGGACTGGCACCGGGTCCAGGGACCCTGAGTTTGTCCATCTGGGACTAACTCCAACTCTCCCAGTAACCTCAATGAGACGAAGCAGGATTGTATTTAAGGTTTTTTTTTTTTACGTTTGAACAGGAATTCAGTCTCAACAGACGGTCAGAATCACTGGCAGTCATTTTTATGATTAAAAAAATCATCATTGATTTCATGGTTATGAGTGACATGAGTGACATAACCAGGCTAATGCAAGATGAATATTAAAAAAATAGTCCTCGATTTTCATAGAATGTTATGAGCCTTTGAAGTTCCATCTCATTTTCATAGAATGTTATGAGCCTTTGATTTTTTGAAGTTCCATCTTAATATTCAGTTTCAGACTTTAGTTTATCTCAGAAATTTTCACTTAGATGTAAATTAAAGACAACCATCAAACTACTAATGGTATTTTGAGTCGTCATGGATTAAGTAGTAATTAACAAATGTGTTTGTCAATGCAATCTTTAGATCTTTAGATCTTTATCTATATTTTAATTGACCAAAAATAAATATATAATCCATCCATCCATCCATCCATCCATCCATCCATCCATCCATCCATCCATCCATCCATCCATCCATCCATCCATCCATCCATCCATCTAAATACTCAGTTTTGCTGTACAAACCCAGTATTTGAAGTAAAAACTTACGAGGATGTTTTTAGTGCTTCTTGATGACAAAATCATAGTTTTCTTCTTTTTTGCCTGACACTGAGAGTCGTCCTTGGTTCCAGCTGTAATTGGTCATGTCCTTAGAATTCCATTTAAGGTTGCAGTCGTGTCAGTCTGGATCCCTAAGTTGTTAAACCAAGACATCTGTGTAGAGAGCTAATTGACAAGCGGTGTTTTCACTTTTCCTTTAAACCAAGATTGCAACAAATCCCTGTGTTCAGATTATAAACAGTTCAAACGGGCAGGAACTCACGGTCTAGTCAATTTGACGCCTCTGCCACCCCCACCACCCCACCCCCACCACCCTCTGTACTCGGCATGATGTGTCGACATTTAAATATGGCAGCAATTAACTTCTTCCCTGCTCATCCACTGCTGCTGGCCATCCCCAAAATCTCTGAGTAACAGTCGCCCTTTATCTGCGTGTCCTTGCTGACAGATAACCCCATTCAAGTGAATTCAATAGCATTATCCTCTGGGATTATAGATATGCCTCCCAGGAGTGTGTGTGGCATTGGGTTTTGTTATACAGACAAGCAAACAAATGAGACTTGTCAATTCCATTATTTAGCGAGATTCCCAGAAGCTTAGAGAGGATGTACTGGGCTGCACCGGCCGTATAAATCAGATGTGGTAAAATCGTACTGACACTGTCTGTAGCTTATAGTGCAGGGGTGAAAAAAAAAAAGAAGAAAAAAAGTCGTACTACACTCTGATGTGTTCTTTCATTTAGCCAGAACTCAGCTCTAAGGTGTGGATACAAAGGTTCTGTTAAATCTCGATAGCCCATGTAGAGCTGTCACTTCTTTTCTTATCTGATAACCTGGATCTAATCCGTCTGTCAAACACCTAACGTCTCATCACTTCTCTCTCAGTATTTAATCCAGAGATGAACAATATACATTTAAAACAGTCGATTAAACTGATTATGATTGTTCCAGTAACTGACACTGATACTATAACCTAAAACATTTTCTTTGTAAATAATATGGATTTTCATTGAAACTTCTGTTAATGTTGCAGTGGAGATAGGAAATGCTGGGCTGTAGTACAGTGACAACAACATTACTTACTCTATGTAGTAATGTCTGTTGAAGTGAGGCTGTTCTGGGATGTAATGCAATGTCAGTAAAGGACACACACATTTAACCACAAATAGGATTCAACTGAATCAGCTGAACCCAAGCTTTACAAAAAAAAAAAATCAACCTCAAGCCTATGAAGTGTGTTTTACCTTGGCCTTGTCACCACGTCTGGTCACCTTCCAAACCCGGTCTTTGTCCTTAGCCTTGGTGCTAGCTGCTGCAGCTTCGTTGGCTTTATACTCCGTCAGTGCAGCTTCTTTGGGAGTGATTGAAAACATTTGAATGATAAATTTTTATTTTTTTGTGATTTATTCTTTTGAAAGTTGTTTTTTTCCCCTTCGTTCCAGCTGAGTACAAATTGCTAGTGTGATGTAGTGTTTGCTTCAGTTAGCTGTTTTTAGCTCTCACGCTAATGGCTTCTCTGGGGTGCATTTTTGGTGAATAATTATTCATCAACTTAAAAGTGTCAGATTTTAATCTTTAGTTTGTATCTATTTTACATAGACTGTGTGTGTGTGTTTTTTAGCCGTGTATTTACAGTGATGACTGCTGTTCTCAGGTAGAAGTTCTGTGTCTTTTACATATGGATAACAGTCCTAGCATTTTAAGGGTGCTCCTACCAGATGTACATCCAAAGAGATCAGACTATAATAATTATCCCTTAAATTTCAACAAATAAATAAGTTCTATAGTGTAATTTCCCAGCTTGGGATGAATAAAATATATCTATAAATTTTAGCCATGTTTAAAAGTATAAAACCAAAAAAGCCAAACAAGGCTTTATTAATAAAAGAAAATTCTGAGACTGATGAGACCTATGTTATTATTTCTAAGCTCTTAAAGAAATACAAAAAAGCCCAGAAAGAAGTTTTTTTTTTCAAAGTGCTCCTGAACTTCTGGGGCATTGGAAATTTGATTTATTCTTATTTTTCTTATTTCTCAGCATAATTGAATGTTGTAGCTCTGGGGCCCATTTTCATTTGAAGTAGTGGTCATATTTTTTAATGTATAAATTGAGTCAGTTGGCCGTTAATTGATTAAGTATTAAACTCTGATTGAGTGGAACATGTGGAGTATAGGTAACAGCTAGTTGTCTGTGTTGAGGAAAAATCCTAAAGCCATGATCACAATTATCATGTACGGAAAGGGTTTACCTTGAGATTTTGAGCTTTTTGTTAGAATTTAAATATTTATTTACCGTGAAATGAGTTAGACCTAATTACATGTTGTATCAAAATGTATTTTATTTATATGTGAATTATTACTTTTTATACCGATATATTTGTTTAGCCAATTCCCAAGTTCTTTCTGTTCTTTCCTACACCCAGGTTCAAACACCAGTGCCAGATGTGTTAAGAACTGCACCATTTATTTGTCACAGGGTCACAACTTTGCTTTTGTGCTTCGTCAAAGGGCTGATTTTTTTTTTTTTTCAGCTCCAAAAATTGCTAGATCTAGATAAAAACATGTTTGGATTTTTTTTTAATATTTATTTTCTTCCATTTTTAAGGGTTGAAAAGGCCATTAAAAAAGTAGCACAGCTCAACACTCGGAGCTGTGCTGATGAAAAAAATATCAAAAGTTTGTGGAAAAAATCTCAGAGACACATTTCAGTTTTTACAACGTGGCGCTTTTAAAAAAAAAATTCTATCATTTATCGTATGACCCTTTGATCTGCCCTTGTATCTATCTAACAGACACATAAACCTTTAAGTGTGCAGGTTAAAAACATGTCTATGTGCACTGGCTTGACTGTATTTAAAGTGCAGTTTTATATTTTTCTTTCAATAATTAAATTATCCCCCTAGAAAGGTCTGGAAAAAAAACCCAGAAAGTTCTCTCCTCCATTCAGTGCAGACTGAATCATCACAGCAGCAAGCACTTGTGCTAATGGCCAGAGGTAATATACAGCTATTCTAATGCACTGTTCAGAATGGTCAACAGCATCCCTCCTCTGGGATTGAATGACCCCGGGCATCAGGCTCAATGAGTGTGTCTGGAGGACAAAAAATATTGTGATTCAGCTGTCAACTGTGAGCACACACATAATTCCTCCATGGCTGCTGATCTTTAATTGGATTCCAGCCGCACCATGTGACTTGTTTTGATTCAGTCCATTACATATTTTTCCCAGCAAGGGTTTCAGGTTTTGCAGTTAGTTACTGTAGTTAGTTACTGTAGTACTATACAGTGGCTACAAATAGTAATTATAATACTACTACTACGTTAATTACACATGTGATTGTTACCTCAAGATTGTATGATTCTCAGATTGTTTGTAGTTGTGATTTAATTCCGCACTAAAAGAAAAAAATAAAATATTCTCCTAGTGGTCCCACAGTGGGGTAATTCATATTGTGAGTCTTTGCAACACACAGAGGCTGCCACAAGGGGTGACATTGAGAATGTGGTTCCTCTGGGGCTCGAACCCAGGACCTTCTGCTTGTAAGGAAGAGGTGTACGGCAGGTGTGATAACCGCTGTTCAATAGTGGTTTTCACTCAATTTCAGATGGGCCTAATTTTAGAACTGATGTTGATAAAGGTATGAGATCAGGTCTCAGTCACATCTGTGTACACCGTCTCTTTAAATATAACCTAAAGTAAAAGGTTAATTATTTTACACATAATTGACTTACTTTCTGCAACTCCTGGGCCTGTTTAGTTGAACACAATACTGGTATTCTCTCAGGAATTGATGAAAGACGCTCATGCCTGTTACTGTTACTGACAGTAAATATTAGTTAGAAAATAGGGTCATTTTCCTTGGTACACTTGATATAATCCAGTTTACAGTTTACCAAAGAGAACTAATAACCTTTTCTTTGTCCTTTCTGTTCTAAACAAAAAGCCCACTTTGGCTCCTCAGCTCCTGCACAACAGTTAATCTGCAGTTTGTTTGTTTCAAACCTGTTTTCTCTTGTTTTCCCTGAAACTCTCACACAGGGGAACAATCAATTTAGCAATAACAGGGCTTCGCAGCAATTCAGTCCAGAAGCCGCAGTCAGCTAGCCCCGTCTCCGATCATTCGTTATCCTTTTCATACATAAGCCCTGATCAATGTAATCTGAGAAAATCAGGTCAGCGCAGGGTAGAAGAACCAAACACTAGCTTTTTAAATCAAAAATGCAAAGAGAGCAGAGCCAAACAGTTTATATGTGGTGTGCTCCCGTGGTACAAAAAAATCATATCCCATCATCCTCAGGACCACAGTCAAAACCAATCTTGTCAAGTGTTTACTGAGCTCTAATTGAACCCAAAGCCAAGAGTTATAACCCACCACCAGGCTCCACGTCGCTAATGTGACATCACTGATGAGAAATCGCTCGGCACAGTTTGGCACACACATGATAGCTCAGGGTAATGTTTTGATTAATACTGAATCAAACTTGTCATCACCTCCCCCTGCATCCTCCCCTCCACCTCCCTCCTTGATAAATAGATAGGAGTTCATTTCAAAGACGTTCCATTCTTCCTTCACACTGATGAGCTGTGTGTTGTTAATGAAGGCAATTAGGTAAGATGGATATGAAGGTTTGATTGCACAGATACATGTGAGTGCGTGCACACGTTTTTCTTTTGTTTTTTTTAACACAGCCGTGATCAGTCGCAATGTTAATCTCGACAGACTCTGTATGTTTAGATGGTAAAAATAAGATATGTCTTGTTGAATGAATCTTCTTTTAATTAATCATATTGTCGCGCTTTGGCCCAGAGGCTCAGAGGCAATGTCTCTGTCATTGGTGTGGAACCCCAGGGTCCACCTTCTGGGCAAGATCGAATCCCGGTTAGGGCGTTTGGCGCCTTCCAGTGGACTCACCACCCCCAGGAAGGTTCACAATGGGCTGGTACGGTGCAGTGTGATTTGGGTGGCGGTCGTGGAGACTGCTGCCCCCGGGACCCGGTAACAGATAAGCGTGTGATTTCTGTGAAAAAAACTACAACAAGATAAGCGTGTGATTTCTGTGAAAAAAAAAACCAACTCACAAACAACCACAGTTTTTTAACCCGTTGAAAATTTAACTTTTAGTCCAATAAAGCCGTGAGGCGTTTTCTCAGAGGAGCAGAAAAGGCGCAACACAAACACACACACATGCACCAAAACACACGCGGCCTTAGAATCCACTCTCCAAGGACCAGAGCCGACCTGGATCAATGTGCGTGGGTCGATTGGACTCCAACTCACGCAGTGCATTTTTTGAGGCAGCTTTGAAATGTGGTTGGAGCTGCTCAGCCACATGTACTGGTCAGTACAGCCTTCAGTTCTTCACTGCTCTCACTGTTACACTGTAACACACTTTAAAATACCCTACTTCACATGAAGACATAAACCAACGGCACTAAAGCTCTTATATGAAAAGGAGAACAAGCAGGAAGATGTTTTACTGCTCTCGGCGTAGACACTTTTGCCAAAATAAGAACATTATGGAACATTAAGGAACTTTAGTTCCTTTTGGTGACTCAGAGAAAAGTCCGGAACTTTTCTTCTTCCCTTTCATTTCCCTTTGGCTGGTACATAATTGCAGGAAAATGCTGTCGTGTGCACATGATTAATTTAATGGCTTTGTTTCTGGGTGTAATTAATTATGTTATGCTGTGATTAATTGGAAGCCCATTAACACTGCATTAGTTTGTCCTCTCTGCTTAATCCACATGGCCGCACATGTTGGACATTTGTCTGGAAACAATTCTTGTTATTATCTAATCTTTGCCATAAAATGTCATTAATAATACTTTTTAAAAGTTAATTTGGAGGACTTATGATTAATCCCCTGGCAATGGTCATTTATCATGCTGACAATTCAAAAGTGTTAAACAAAAATCCAAAGATTAACATTTTTTTTCAATTAATTCAATGTATTAGACTTATAAATTAGACCTAAAAAAATTATTATAGTTCTTATTAAGGATAGGAGTGAATGTGCAAGGGTTTAAAGTAGAGGTTGAGTTTATTTGCAGTTAATTTATTCGATTCTTTTTTATATATATTCTACAGTGAAAAAGTAAAATTACAAGCTGAAATTGACTCTTCACCCACTCTGCAGTTCTTTAAATATAATTACACAGAGTCTACAGCAGGTTCTGTGATGTACATATTATTGGTTTGTCTGGGTCCTCCTTAAACGCCTCATGTCGGCCATGTTGTCACTTAACTGACATTTAACCAGTGACGTATACATAGAAAAGGATAATGACAATCACATACATCAGAAAGGTCAAGCCATAATTTCTACAAAAAAAAAGGAACACTTTTTTAAACTACACTGCTCTGTGATAAATCACATCCATCCATCCATCCATCTATATATTTAAAAAAAAACACAGAGGGAATCTGGGGAAAAAAAATACTGGAGGGAAATTCAATAGCCTTAATACCAATAGCTTGGAATAACTTGTGGGACAGGAGTGGAATAACTAATACAGCCTGTAACCAAAGTCAATCACTGACGCCTCGTATGGTAATAGACTGTGAGATGTTGCACAAAGAAGTAAACCTGAAGAGACATTTTTAACTGAAGTCTAACGTTTCCTCGAGAACGACATTTACCAAAAGAAATACAAATACACAATTAAATCCGGACACCTTTGAAATGCATTTTGAGAAATTTGTTCAAAGCTCCACCCACTGATTTTGCTAGAATGTGTTGGAGCAGCTGTGGCGGCCCACCCCAGTCTGTTTAAGTTCAGACTATTTTATTATGTATTTCTTCAAATAAAGTAAAGTAAAGAAATCTTTCCAAAATATTGTTAGTTTGTTCATAAAAACCTGTGTTCAAACCAATTCTTTGCCACCAAATTTTCCTCCTTATAGTTTCCCTTCCACACATGACATCATCCAGATTTTACACCGTATAATGTACCTGTTCTGGCTTAAGTTACTGCCTGTCACGGGGAGAAATCCATTATATCTGCTTAGGTATAGGAACCTCTTTATCTGATCACAGTCATGATCATCAGTCAGAAGTTTGCATTCTGTCTGGAGCAGTTGGAGGTCAGGAGCTTGGCTTGTGATGCTCAAGTGGCACAGCACGTGGGGACACATCCATATTTTATTCTAGCCCGTGGCAAAATCCATAGATAGAACATTTATTCTCGCTCCTCTGCAACTGTAGTGGAAAACAGAAAATTTGCCTGCAACGACAAAGCCTGGCTCAAAGAGTCTGACTTCAGACGGCACTCTCTCTGTTTTTTCCGTGCCTGCAAATGACCAGGAATAAGACAGAGGACGGACAAGGTGGAGGAGAGTTGTAAATGTATTTTTTTTTTAACTACAGTGAAACCTCGAGATACATACGAGTATTCCGAGATGCGAGCAAGCCTTTGAGCAAATTTTTGCTTCGAGATACGAGTAAAGGTTTGAGATACAAGCCACTTAAGCTCGACCTTCTGTAAACCAAGACCTTCTGATCCAGAGTGACCGCTGTTCAGCTGCATTTGGTGCATGTCTGTGTTCATACCAGCGGTGTCACTGGTGTGTCATTATCTGTTTTGCCTGTCATCCAAATTCGCAGGAATAGTAGAACGCTGCAGGCTCTGAGTCCTGAAAGACCGGTGTCAGCGTGTTGTTGTGTTGAGGGTAAAAAAAACCAAGACCCCGAATGTCACTTGTTTCTGTTCACTGTGCTTTTGTTGCATAAAAAAAATCAACTTCTTTCAGTGTACAACATAAGTATGAGAAGATATACTGTAGACTTTTGTGCTGTTGTGGTCAGCTGTTGTTCTGCACGCTACAGTGATGCAATAACGGTTGACTGTTCAGTCAACCGTCTTATTTGTTTCAAGGTGATTGTTGGAAGCATTTATCGTAGTTAGTTATAATAGTTAGTTTTGGTTTTTCATCTTTTATTTTTTAATTGTCCAGGAGATGATCAAAAAGAATCGGAATCACAGTTTTTTCTCCAGTCCCACCGACCTTGCACCGTTGCAGCGCATAAAATCAGAGCATCGATATCTTCATCATCATCAATCATTAATTCTGCATAAACAGAATGTGAGTTGCTTTGCAATGCACAGAAACAACAGTACCATCAGGTACCGACCGCAGGTACCCACCCCCGGAACGTCTGCTGGATTCTTAATTCAATGAGCCAGGTGACTGCCATGTTTTATTATGTATCCATTCCTTCATATCAAAGGGCCTGATGTTGGACTGACGTTGGTGTGTTTGTTGTTCTCATGTGTTTGATCTGTGTGACTTTAACATTTCATTCATTTGAAGATGGTTTAGTCATTTATATTTGAACTTTCTGAGGTTTGTTAGAGCTCTTTATCCCTTTGCCCTTGTCTGCCTCTCGTTGTTTTTGTTTTTTTTGTTTGTTTTACCTTCCTCCTCCATGGCATCCTTTGTCTGACCTTTTCTTTTTCTTTTTTTTCTTCCTCTCTACCTTCCCGGCTACCTCAGCCACATTCCTTTCATGTCTGTAAGTGTTATTCCCCTTCACACTTTTGTCTTTTTCTTTGTATCTGTCCGACCTCTTCACTCTCTCCTCGTGTACCTGTCACAGTGTCGGAGGAACTGCTGTCAGAGCTTCCTCAGACGGTCGAGCTGAAGTACTCTCATAGGAGAAATGGCGAATTTTAATAAATCACAGAAATTGCTCAAGTCAGCCTTAACGCTTATTTCCTCTCCATCAATCACACGTGCTCTGCCAGCCTTGAGACGTACAGAGTATCTATGTATACTTCCCGATATACAGTACATCTGTGTGTGATATCAAATCAAACAAAATCCAAAAAAAGAAAGAAAAGAAAAACCTCAAAATTAATTTTGCATGCAGCGTCTTTCTCTTCCCTCTGATGATTCTCTCTGAAATAAAACAGTAGGGGATGGTAGGGTCTACAAAAGGGTTCCCATTATTTCCCTTGTGCCCCATTGGGCTCCCTGAATGTGAATGTGATTGGAATATTGAGCGGGATTCTTGAGAAAAGGAAATATATTCAAGGCTGGTTCACAGATGCTCCACAATGAATGTGTGAGAGGATGTCAGTCAATGACAGTGTTTGTTTTCAGTCTTAAGTGGATAAAGTTTGTCCCAACATTCACTTCACTGTTGGTAGTTTACTGGCCTGAAGTCGATACGTGAGGATGATGTAGTAATAATTCTGTATTAGGGGAGAGATGGGAATATTTGGTGTGGATGGATGGATGGATGGATGGATGGATGGATGGATGGATGATAAGGCAAAGCTATGTGGATGGATGGATGGAGAGATGGATCGGTGGATATGGGATGGTTAAGTGGCTGGATGGATGGATGGATGGATGGATGAGTGGCTAAATGATGGATAGATGGATTCTTTTCCCTTCTTTTTTTCACTATCGTTCTCCTTCACACTTTTGTCCTTTTTGCATCCGTCCGACCTGGATGGCTGTGTTAATTAACTCAATGATGGACGGATGATTGATTCTGAAATACATTTTGAATCACCTTCTCATCCGCTGTAGTTTTTAAAATGTCCTGTAAAATTGACCTTGGTCAACAAAGCCATTTGGCTTATCATTATTGGACTTTTTGAACTATGGACTTTTTGACCTTGGTCAACAAAGCCATTTGGCTCATCATTATTGGACTTTTTGAACTTTGTGACAATTCATTTTGTTGAAATAAAAAAAAAATTAAATGGAATATTTTTGAACAATATATTTTTTAAGAGCCAAATCTAGCTTTTAAAACTAAAATATTCAAATAATATCTATAGTTCCATGATTTGCTTCATCAGCCAGTTTTCTAAATATTTCTGTCATGTATGACAAATATATATACTGTATCTAGGTGTCATGAATCTGTATCTACAGACCATACATCTCCATTGTCTGCCTTTCTGTAGAGAGAATAATAAAAAGGCCGTTAAAAAAATTGTCTCTTATTATGACAGGAGGAGAAACCAGTTAGAATAGAAATAAAGGGTTAAACGTCGTTGAATGAACTTTGGGTCATGGTCAAACGGTTTCAGATTCTGACAGACTTTTTGTCGGCTGTATCAGCCTGGTTTTGTTCGTTGGGACTTTCTAGAGTACCGAATCCTTGGACGTGTTTTAAGCTGACATTTCTGCTGCCTAGGCTGCTGCTGCTGCTGCTGCTGCTGCTGCTGGGTATCACTTTCTGTGAATGTGCAGAGCGTCATTATATTAGATTTTGTCATGATATCCACGTGTGTATTTTTGGAATCCTCAGCATCTGTTCTCAGGTGTGGATTTTTCCCCTTTTTTCCAAAGTAATCAGTTTGGTTTTTTTTTTAGTTAATTATCTGAGTCATTTTTTTTTAACTTTAATCATATTCAAATATTTTTCCCCCTGATAACATGTATATTTTCTACATATGTACATTTGTATATATCTGTACAAACCACTGTATAACTTGCTGCCACCTAGTGACTGGAGGCTTGTTATCATTCAAGCATTACACTTATGTCCAGCATGCCATATTCCATTGGCAGCCCATCACGCCCCTCCTGGCACCTCATCGCGCCCCCCCATGGGGGGCCCGCCCCACTATTTGAGAAGAAGGGAAAGTGGTTCCTGTGGGACTTGAACCCAGGTTCCCCTGGATGTAAGGCAGATGTGCTCACCACTACACTATGGAACCGCTAATATTGTCGCGTTAGCAGCATATCTGCTGCAACAGGATGTACCAAGTACAATGGTTCTTCTTGGACTCGAACCCAAGACCTTTTGTGTGTTTCAGGCAAATGTGTGAAATGGGCTTGAACCATCGATCCCCCGGGATACAGACAAACAAATATATACAGTACATACATTTCCAAGTCTGACAATGAAAACTGCTGACGCAGCAGTACACATTCCTTAAGCACCACAGAGTAATGCCAACATCAGCCTCTATTCTATATTTAAAATATGTTTGTTCTATATATTATAATACTTTTAATGTTTTAAACATTGCATTTACTCTAATGTCTTTTATTAGTCTGCGTACATTTACTTTTCAATTCCACCGACTCCTCTTACTGCGTACTTTACTGCCCTGGCTGCAGTAATGTGCAGATTCATCCACTGCAGGACTAATAAGACTTTTGTTGTACTCACTATATATACACAGTACATATGTACACAAATATACACAATATGTTAAATCAAGCTGAATCTTTAAGAATGGCACCATCGGGGTATAGATGTACTCTCTGGCTGGGGTCCCCAACCCCTGGCCCATGGACCAGTAATGGTCCATGTTTTTTTTAGTACCGGACAGTCAAATAAATAATAACATACTTTGTTTATAGAGCATCTGCTAATTTCCATTTACTTTTTCCATATAAAGATACTGTATCTGGCATGTATTTAAAAAATATACGTCTCTCAGACATCAATACTAACAGAATAAAGTTTAAAAAGTGGTTTATTTAGAAAATGTACTGATTTAACAGCCCTGTGATAAACAGCACGGTGGTTTTGGTGGGAGACCACCAGGAACAGTCGGACCAGAGTGAGACACCAAGCTGTTGACAGCCGGCACATATAAGGTGGCGCTAACACACACTCAGCACTGATAAGGGAGCGATTGCAGATAAGGAAGATGAAAAGGTGAAGATGAAGACGCCGGAGCTTCACCTGACACTGGGCTGGAAATGAGAAGCAGGGGTGAATCAGGGACTCGAGGGGGGAAAACAAATGTCAGTGCAAAATAAATTAGTAGCAAGCCTGACACCAAGGAGCAAGAGGGAGTAATAACAACGAAATGAAACATTTCAGGGAGGAACATAAACACACTTTTTATTCAGAAGTGTGTGTCTTACTGTCGTTTCTCCCAGCCGTGCTGTGGCTCTGTGATGACATAAAGGACCATCTGTTTCAGCAATCAAGTCCAAACGTCTCTGTGTTTTTAGGGGTTTGTTTCATTCTCGGCTCCAAAACAGCATATCAGGTGATCGTTGAGGCGAGGAGGTAATTTGTATTATCTTAGCGCAAAGATTAAATGAATATATTTTAATAAAATTGCTGTGATCATGTCTTGGAAAAAAACATGTTTTCATGCAGTTGAGGTTTCCTCTGTGGGTTTATGTTGGTGACTCATCCGTCCAAACAAAAAAACAACAATCCCAGAAACAGAGAGAAGTTCAAACTTTAAAACGACACACTGGCTTTTATGCCCTGCCCAACTACCACATTATAGAAGCTAACAGTTAGGTAGTTGTCTGTACTTTGGACTGAAGAACTTCGGTTTTACGTGTTTCTTTTTTAAATTTAAACTAATCGGTGTACAATTTGTGTACTTGATTTGCGGTATGTTCAAACACGGTCAAGTACTAGTACGAGTATTTGACTGAAATATCAGTCTATTAAGAGTGATGACACAGTATCAGTATTTGTGGCAAAACAGAAATGAAGAGAGTCTCTTGGTCTCTGTCTAAACTCAGTTTTCCAATGTTTGAAACAGACATTTTGGAATGACTTTTGGTCTTTTGCATTGTTTCAACTTAGTATCTACTGAAATACTCCTAAAACTCTAGACAGGGTTTCATGCAGTAGGTCATGATGGAAGCGTTGTGTGCAAAAGTTGTAATAGAAGTAGGTCCTTCAAGTTTTAATATATACATACTAGTTTTAGCATGTGTTGTTTAAGGTTCTTTAGTGCATACAGTAGTTTGGGTTAGAAATACAATCTATTTAAAGAGACAGTACAACAGTTCTTCATTTCTGATCTGGCCACACTAGGCATACAGTGAGTATTACTTACTGCAATACTACTGCATAATAGAGAAAGCACCTTCACAGCAGCCATTATTTCTCGTTACCAAGGACACGCTGTGTTGTACACGAGGACAGAGAATGGACAAAAATTGTTTTGTTTTTTTCTTTTTTTTCTCGTCTTTTTTCCACACAAGAGTGTCATTTTCTGGTTGTGAGTGAAGGGGCAACTTCTATTCTTTCATGTTCTAACAATGGAAGCGCTTCGCCATGTATCGAAAATACAATCTATACTGAGATCGTGTTTTCTGCTGCAGTCTGATGCCATCTCATCTCCACATGTTGGACTTTACAGGAAGTAGAATTCACCTGTTTGAATGGAATTATCACCGTGTGATAATATGAAGGTTTTCAGTGGAGCTCAGAGAGGCTTTTAATTAGATGCAGATGTAACTAAAGGGGAGAGGAGATACAAAAGTTGGAGAGGTGCAAGACGTTCCCATGTGTGAAGACAACATAATTGAAAGAAATCCCCACTGTTGTGTAAACCAGGATATATATATGCACTAACGGCACTGGAGTGAATGTTTCTCTCTGGTAGATATCAAGCTAATTACCATACCAAATAAAAGTACGGGCGGCAGCACTTACAGGCCGAGGTTATTTACAATGTGTGCAAATGTGTGAGATGCTGTGTGGAGCCAACGGCCACTCAGCAGGAGTGTAATGGCCTCACAACAGGAGACCTAATGGGCATGTGTGTCGAACAGCAATCACAACAAAATGAATATGTTTTTTATCATTATATTAATAATCGCACCTGGAATTGGTCGTATAGAAGTTGTTTCCATAAGAAAAAGTTGAATTTTTTTTAACTGTTGCTAGGAAACTGTTTGAGAACAATTTCCGTCAGTTTTATTAGCAAACCCTGCAACAGGAAATTAGTCTAATCTTAACAGCAGTGACTTGGTTTGAAATAAATGCTTAACTGTGTATACATATACATATATATATATATACATGTATACATATATGTATATATGTATATATACCTATATACATTTTTGTATACATATATGTATATATATTTATATATAAGTGTATATATGTATATGTAAGCAGCTTGCTCGAATTGAATACCCAAGGTTCAATTTTTTAAATATAATAATGTCATTGTAATCTCATTAAACATTCATAGGTGAATTGAATGAATTATTTCTCATGAAAAGATATAAAGGTAGAGGCCATTCACTTGATTGCCTTGGTTTATTTTTTATGCATAGCAGACCAGACAACACTGAAAAAATGTAAATAATTCTAGGTTTTATGATATTGTACTGTAGTATCAGCAGCTAAAAAAGTGATATGTCAAACACAGCAGTGTTGCTCACACAGCAGCTACACTGACGATGAAATGACAGGTGATATACTGTATATGTCATTAGAAGAATATAAACTAAACACTAATTAAAAAATGACCAAGACAAAGTGAAAAAATCTGTTCATAAAAATAGAATTAAAAACTCCACTCCACTCCAGCAGGAGTTGTTTCCATCAGGGAATTTCATAGAAAAGTGGATGTTTTTCACACCAGGTCACGACCTATTCTTCTCTTCTCTTTTGTCAAAAAACTAAAATAAAGTTCTTTTCAAAAATATTTTTTAATTTCAGAAAAACAAACAGGTAGGGTTGGATTAATAAATGTTCCAACACTTTTCAATTTTTAACATGATTCCATTTAGGTTTCATTCAGAAGTTTGCACTGATTGTGATTTTCTTCTGAAAAAGCTGATGAAATTAAACGAAACTCACCTCAACTCTGGAAACTTTTTAAAGCTGTCACTGGAGATGCCTGAGAAACGTGTCTTTTCCTGTTTCAGGGAATTAAATTGTATATCTTTAGAAATAATACAGTATCATCTGACTTTTAAACTTAACCTCGTATTCAAAACAAGTAAAAAATAAAACAAAAAAAGGCTTAAATTATTTGTGAATATACTCATAGTTCTGAATCTTGAGAAATCTATTTAAAAAATGCAATGAGTTTTCTTTAAGAAAGAAAGGTCAACTGTCTGTTGAAGAATATTTTAGAAACATAAAAAACACTGTTGTAAAGATCGCCACCTACTTGTAGAAAGATAAAATATCTGAAACAAATCACTGTGTAAAAATGGAAGACTTTTTTTCTTACCAATTTTACGACAACCACTGCTGCTGTCACGGTTCTCGCCAATGTTTCTCCTAACAATCAAACAGATGTTTAAGGTCCGTGTTACTGTAACGTGAACTCGTGTGAGGTCAAGAACAATGTTAGCTTTCCTCCAGAAATCTAAAAAAAAAAAGCCCCCAACCATAATAGTGATGTCCTCCTGGAGGGACCCGCCCCTCACTTTGCAAACCACTGATGTAATAGGAGCAACATTTCACCTTAAAGCCATGATGGCACATCAAAAGATGTTGACGAAGTTTGATAATTGGTACTATTGCCAGTGATGGATGCTGTGTCTTTTGAAGTCTGCTTATTTAACACCTCATAAATTATGCACAGTCTATTTGCAGATAAAAAGTAAAAAACAAAACAAAAAAAAACAATAAAATTGTCTCTGTATTACAGGATAGACACGTCAAAAAGGAGATCAAATATGGAAGAGTCCTTGTCACAAGCAGCTGACACTTGTGCCCTTGTTTATTGTCTCTTGCCGACTGCGATTCGCCGTTAATCCCTTCGCTGGCTTTAATGAGCCGACGCGGGTCTCGACGAGTCGCAGCGATTCCCTCTGCTATTCTTTTGTGCATTCAAAATGAAAGAAAAAGGGGTTTGCGAAGTCTCTCACTCTACTGCCACTTGTTTTGGAGTCATTCATCAGGAAGAGCGAGACCGAGTCGTCAGGGGTCGAACTGGCAGGAACCCTGCAGTGACGACTCAATAATGAATAGCTGGAATCATTTAAAGACCGCGGGGGAAAAAAAGAATAAAAGGGAAGAAAAAAAAATGTTCATGAAAAGGGCAGGCTGGTGATAGTGCACCTCGCTATAATAATAATAATTATTGTTGTTGTTAATTATATAATATGAATATAATTATTGCGTTGATCCCTGGTCACCCCTGGTGGAGGGACGAGCTGGAAAATAATTCTTTATCATAATTACCATTCTTCACGTCTCATCTTCTCAGCTTTGGACCCAAACACCGAATCAGTGGAGGACTTGATGCAGAGATTCCAGGACAGTTTCCGTGTCCCCAACACACCAAAGGACATGTCTCACTACCAGCATATAATGCACAGCTCATCCACGGGCCGACGAAGGGTCCCCAGCCACCCACCAGGTAAGACCGATCGCTGATCAGATGGAACTGTTGTTGAGTCTCCTGTACCGCTCCTACTGATCTAAGGAAACAGAATGACAGTATCAAAGCTGTGGAAACAAACACCTAAGTCGCATAAGTTCATGTGGAATTAGTCTGATTAAACTTTTGATACACAGTCGATATAGTTTTGTGAGTTTTAGTTTCACCAAAGCACATTAAGCTCAAGATGCTCCGTGCTACACTAAAGTGCCAATTGCCCCCTCCCTCCTGTCCCCTTTAGGCCCCTAATGTCTTGTCAATGGCCCTGTGTTCCGAGGTTGGACCACCTCATCCAATAGCACCGTAACAGGCCCGGGCGCAGAGTGTTTACACTCATATTAGCCCTGGAATCTGGACTTTAAGATAGCACCCCAATGCCCAGCATGCTTTAATGAAGTCTCCAGACCGTCTTTCCCGCCTCCAAGTGCAGGGTACTAAGACAAGTCTACGAATAATTCAGAAAATATTCATCATATTTGTTTTGCCTTGTTGATTCCCGCTTTCAGAACGTATGTGTCCCCATGAAGGCCACCAGTCCCCATCTTTGGAACCTTCAACATAATGTCTTCACTTCCTTAAACAATTTTTATTTACCGATGCTCCTTTAAACCCAATCTTTCTACTAAAACCTAATGAAGGTGCTAATTGAGGAAGAACCTGAATGTTCAGTCTGGCTGAAGCTGTCAGTCAGTCATTTATTATAGAAACTGATGACAGACTGATGCAGACAGTTTCTGATGATAGTCTCTTTATTACTAGTCTTGAATTTATAAACTGGTTTGAACTGGCTGCTTTTCCTGTGGTTCTACTGTGGTTTTATGTACATATCTCAAATTTTTGTTTTTCACCACTTCAAAAAGTAACAATATGAGTTGATTACTGCCGGGAGTCTTGGGGAGAGTTGCTCGTTTGTTTACGGCAGTAAACTCTCACAGCTCATGACAGTTTATAAGTGTAGTACTGCTGTGTAAACAATGGGGAAATGATACTCTGTGCAGTACTATCAGATCGAAAACTTTGGTTTTATTGAAGGGGGTTTGGATTGTAAATCTCTGTAAATGACCAGGATTTACGCAAAATATAAAGACACGACAAAGTCAGACTCGACTTTCACAACAATCTCTGCTCTTGGATTTAAATACTTTAGGTTTGAACAGTGATATCCCTGAATTACTTCAAACTTTCTTGTGCAGGTGACTCATCAATGTCGTGTGTTTTAGATTGTTTTCTCCGTCTCAAATTTTCTTTTTCTTTATTTCTGTGGATTTCCTTTGACATTGAATGAAACGACGGGTTTGTTGTCATAAAATGAAAAAAAAAAATCTGGATTTTCTGCTCTGTTTAAAGACAAGTCACACATTTGTATTAGTCTTGTTGACCCTGCGACTTGTATATCAAAAACATACCCCAAATCATCTATAGCCACTAGAGGGCACGCTCTACAGTCATTACAACTGGACACTGTTGTAGCGCACCTAAAAGACATTATACAACTAAATTATTAGGACTTTTTTTAATCCATAAATACAGTGCGGGAGAAGCTAACATTTAGGACTTTTTTTAATCCATAAATACAATAGAAACAACATTGTTACTTCCATAAAGAATTCCAGATTATAAAGTGTGCAGCCAGAAGTGACAATCAAACAGTGCGGGAGAAGCTAACACTGACATTGAGTCTGACGACGGAACCTAGCAAAGGAAGACACAGCCATTCAGCTTTTTCCTCTGGCGTCTGTTTAGTTGTTTGTGTCATTGTGTATGAATAGACTCAGTGAAGCAGAATAAGATCAGGAACTTGTTGAACTCGTTCACCTCTTTCATGTTCACACAATTAGCCCAGTTTTTCACATTTGTTTTGATTGAATGCATTAGTTAATTAAATATCTTATTTTTGTATATTGCAGTTATTTTCTATTATATTTTCTGTTCAAGGCTGACTATTAATAATAATAATTCATTTTTTAATTTGTTTGTCCAAAACATTTGTTTATGGCGACATCATGACTTCAATAGTTACCAATCATTTGCCACGCTCAACATTAAATAGAATGAAAAAAGATTTTCATATGATTTCACAAGGTAGAGACGTCAAAGGCTGTGTTTAAACAATTGTTTTGTTTGTTTTGTTGTTTTCTTTTCAGACTGAATCTTGTCACAGCTGCAGTTCTTTTGTACATCCTCCTCAAGGGAGCGTTTTGTGAGGAATCGTCTCCTCCTTGATTTTATTTCTTATTGTTACCAATAAATAACTTTGTTTGTGTCACAACACCATCATGCGATGACTAATGGGTCACATTACAGACAGCAGTGACGCTGTACGGGACAGGGATCTGTATCCTGCAGGTGCAACGAAAAAACATTAGCAGGTGGTGTGCAAAACACCATCTGTGTCGTTTACACAATGTGACGGGAAGTTTAGAAAGTGAAATGTGCACAAGTGACAGAGAAGAAGAGAGGTCACAGCCTGTGAGGCTGCTGAAGGTTTACCTATTTTTAAATAGATTTCAAAAACACTGTGAAATATTCACATTAACACATTCACATAAGTCTGATCAACTTTTTTCCATTTTTCTTTTTCATTATTTATATCCTTTTAGTCTGCCTCCTTGGTGGGCCTTTGTAGCTAAATGTGGCCACTCCATCACAGAGACAAAACTTAATTTAAAACTTTTCTCTCAGTTCATATTTATCCTAATCTCTGCATCAGTTTGAACTCTGGGGAATAGACACAGGAACATGTGATCTCTGCAATCTGGGAGCTTTTTTTTACCATCAGGAAACAGTGTTTGGAGGCACATGTGGGATCAACCCTTACATTTCGAAATTATTGGAACTTCCCAGAATGCATTTGTGACAGTACCCAACCACTCGTGGGAGTCATTTATTTGCTTCCAGTAGCTCTGTGATAGATATATATGTATATATGTATATATATATGTATATATATATATATACACACACACATATATGCACATATGTGTATATATGTGTGATAAACTTTATTATCGCGTTAACTCATTAGTTAATGCCAGCAATTATGTTATTGTGCTTTAAGGCAGTTTTTTACATTTTTTTTATTATTGAAAACGTCTGTTGATAACCGGCTTTTATTTAGTAAAAATTTGTTGATTACTGCTGCGTCACTCAGGAACTGGAATTGCAGAGAATTGAGCTTTCGCAAAAATCCTGCCCCCTATTGGTCACAAATTATAAGTTGTTTTGGATAAAAGTGTCTTCTCAATGTAATGTAATATAATGTAATTTACACATATATACATATATATGCAAATGTATAAAAAGTCCAGTTCTAACTCAACTATATTTAAAAACAAAAACAAAAACAAAATTCTTCCAAACCCTGCATTCAACTTTTTACCACAACTAGATAATTAGCCGCGACCGTGTCCTCTGTGATGACACGTCTCCTTGGTCCATTTCTTGTACAGTACAACATTTCTGATGTGTGACACAAACACAGTGAGCCAGTAATGAGGACACCGACAGTACAGTCGGCCAGTTTGTACAAGAGCAAAGCTTCTGTCCTTGACATCTGAGTAGGAGGAACACTGGGTACTGAACAGAGGAACTGTGAGTGTTTGATGCAGCTGGGGGTGAGAGGAGCGTTGGTGGTGGGGTAAACTTCCTGCAGTTTAAGGACAACTTGTCAGAATATTTATTTTCTGCAGTTTCTTTTTCTCTTTTAAAAGCCTTGGAAATTGGAATAGAAAGCTAATCGCTAATCAGCAACTAACGAGTAGCATCTGAAAACATAAGCACGTGGGAGTGGGGGAGGAGGGTGGGGGGGGGGTCTGTGATATGACTGCCTGGTTTACCTTTAGGTTATGACTACAGACCTCCTACATTGTGTGTACACTCCAGGCTGAAAACTGCAGTAATGTCTGCTCAGCTAAACCCTGCAGCTGCTCATCTCCTCTATTCTTAAGGCTCCATAAGTCTGCATATTCAAATTCTGCTTTGTGCAAACATTGCTCATTTCCCTGTCAGCATATTTTGCCCTTGTTTATTTTCTTCCAGGACTCGCTGATACCTGGACAAAAAAGCGTTGGCTCATGCACATGGTTTCTTTTTTAGCAACAGTCACAACCTTGACTTTTCTACTTTTTCATCATGCCAGGCATTGTGGGCTTTCCCTGGAGGACATATTACACAAATCACTACAGGGAATAGTAAAAAAAAACAAAAAACTTCATACTTCATATATTCTATTATCAAGCAGAGTTTGCATGTTTAAAGAAACATTTAAAATACCTGGAGGGTTTTAATTTGGGAGGACCTGGAAAAGCCCGTTATCAGAACCAGTTACCAGTGAACTAGTTATTAGTGAACCAGTTATCAGTGAGGCAGCAGCACTATCCTCCTTAGCAAATATTTCCAGCCAAGACATTCTGTAGATATTTGCAGTTTTTTCTCCCATTAATGGTTGTGTTTGGAGGTTTGTGTCTTTCTGAGTGAAGTCACTTTTCTAATAAAACTCCTTAATTTGACCCAAACTATCCAGAAATATCATGACGCTATTTCTGAATCCCTGGAAATTCCTCTGTAACCTTACACCAGCTGATACCTCCAAATAACAAGGTGTTAGAGGACTGGAGTGGTGCAGGGGTAGTACTCCACCTGGTCCCTGACCCCAGGTTTGATCCAGCTGCATCACGAGCTTCTGATGTCTCACTCTGCAAATATTTATATAGTTTGATCCAGCTGCATCACGAGCTTCTAATGTCTCACTCTGCAAATATTTATAAAAAAAAACTGTTGTTGGTGAAAAAGTGATTTAAATCACAACAAAAAGATTTTCTCTTTTTCTTTAGAAACACCAGTGTCTAAAATACGCACTTCCCACGACGAATAAATCACATTGTATTGTGGGTAAGTGAGTCAATTTCTTCTGTTGACCTTTTACCATATGATAGCACAGGCCTGGCCCAGGTGATGGGCTCTTTTATGGGAGCCCATACACTTCTCTGGGAGCGTGACTACATGATGACAGCACAATAGGCCCGACGCCAGCACCGGGCCGTGGGCACCGAGCTGTTCACTGCCAGGAGAACAATCAGGTTCCACACTGATTCACTCAGTGATCTCCTCTGTTTCTTGCCTCAGAGAAGTAGTTGCTTCTTGCCTTTAAAGGGTATGTGACAGTGACTTTCCAACGTGGCGTGTCAGGTTCTCGTGTTTTCTGGGATGTCGAGTCAGACCGTCATGTTGAGATGGACCCAGGGGCTGTTCCACTGGAGAGGAATCTTTTAAACGGAATGAACAGAGTTTCTAATGATCCGTAATTTTCATACTGTGTGTCGCTTCTGGCTGTTTCTCCTCTGAAGTTGGTTCAGGGAGAGTGGTTGAACCTCAAACTTTTCTGCTATGTTGTTTTCTACCTTGTTAAAAGCATTAATGGGACCTTTGATCAAGAGTTTCTATTCAAACCTTTTATTTAAATGAAACATTCAAAGAATTATTTTTTTTTTATCCGCCTCATACATTTTCATTGTGATTTGGCTCATTGTCACCGTATGTTTTTGGAAACTCTTTACTTAGATTTTTTATTTAGATGGATTGGTGGATAGATAGACCTTTATTAATTCCTCTGAAGTTTCCTTCGGGACATTAAGGCTAGCAAGCCTCCGTTTTCTCACATATTTCACAACAAGTTGTACGACAACTTCACTCCCTCCTGCACTACAGTAGTTGATGCCTCCATTAACAGAGCTGCTTTGGTTCTTAGAAAAAAATTTTTGTTTTAGACGGTGAAAAGAGTTCAATCTCTAACCACGGTCGAACGTTCTATTTGGAAACGTTTTCTCACAGAAAGTTGCAGACACTGACTAATACGTCGATATCCACGGTTTTATATTTCCATGTTCCTCATTCAAGGCTTCGACATGTGTCCCAACAAATGATGTGACTTAAAATGAAGGTAACTTTGTGGTTTTCAACTGGATTTTCCCCTGCTTAATTAATGCTTTGAAGTAACACATGAAAGAAGTCTTTTGTCCCTGTGTGTGGATGTGTGGATGTGTGTGTGCGTGTGTGTCTTGCACAGTGTCCTTAAATTATTTCTGTTTCGCGCCTTCATTTTCAGCAGTGATCGATTTTCACTGTTGAGAAGAAAATGGATCCAGATGTGGATTCGCTGCTTCATCAACCATAACTATTATTTGTTCATGATTTTCATGTTAGTTACAGACACAGAAATGATGTCAGAAAGAGAGCGGTTGCAGCCAATGTATCTAAATATATTCACATATTCTTTGTCTGTCGTTGTGATGCTGGAGAGGTTTTCCGGACTATAAGTCACACTTTCTGTAGTAGTTTGTTTGGTTCGGAGACATCATTTCAAGTGACATCAGCGATACAGTTTCCCTTGAAGGGACGGTTGTAACTGTTGGACCAGGCGTGGGCAAACTTGTGACTCGCGGGCAACAATTGTCTTCAAATTGAACAGGGGGTCAGGTCAGGAGCAGATAGATGGAGGAAATTCTATCATTTTCTACACCAGCTATTGGGGAAAGGCAGAATTATAATGATAATATAAACAAATTATATAATTTGGAAAGGTTTGGCGGGCCAGAACAAAAAGCTGTTTGGTCTGCATCTGGCCCCCAGGCCTTAGTTTGCTGATGCCTGTGTTAGACTGTACAGATGTAACTACTCCATAAACTTATTAGCCTGTTATGTTACTATACAGTATATACGAACTGTATGTATACGTATATATATATATAAATGTATCCATATATATATATATGAACTTCAAAATCTCAACTTTTCTTAAATCACCTTTACATTTGAACTCTGCTTGTTGTCGAACCCAGTCACCTTCCATTGCGTGATGTTTTCACTGCCCCCAAGCCTGACTTGTTCTTTGTTCCTATTCCATGCAGTGACTGTGGACATTCGATTCCTTGCCATAAGTGTGTGTGTGTGTGTGTGTGTGTGTGTGTGTGTGTTATATACACAGTGCTCCTTTGAACATTTCCTTCAGATCCTGTTTTTTCCTGTTTGTTTCACTGCAGGGATCACGCTCGTATTGATTCCCACCTCTTTCAGGATATTATGTGAACGGCCTTCCTGTATCAAATGCTGCTCGTGCCCATGTCCATGTTCATAACCCTTTCCTACCCTATCAGTGTTTTTTAGACATTGATGAAGTGTAGCGCCTTCGCAGATTTAGCCAACCTTTGATAGTGTGACTGTTTTTTTTTTCACTCAGATTAGCCACAGGTATACATTACATTGAAGCAAATCCTGACCTTTCCTTTATCAGCCTAAAACACAATATTTCTTGCGAGCATGACTGAATCTTTGCAATATAAAAACCTCATGTTTGGTATTAGACGATCAGACTATGTATTTGTGAATATACAGTTTATAATGACCTCTGAGATGAGGTAAAAAAAAAGAGTCTTTCAGGGTATCAGAGGAGCAGCGGCTCCATCAGAGACTGATCTCCATGGACTCCATCCTTGTTACATTCTCTGGCAGTTACCCAGACCACTTGAGCCCCCGACGGGTGTTAATGAAACCAATGAACCAGTCAGAACTGTGATACATTCTCTGCAGGTTCATACAGTTCTTATCTCTGAATCGTGAATATGGATTTTTCATGATTATTTTAGTAATACAGCAGAAAAATATCAAGTTTTACAGATATGTTCTCATTATATATTCTACTGTATACAATTTCACTAACCTTTAAATGGTTTCAGTCCCAACTAACGATTTCTTATCTTGGATTCTTAAAAGAAACTGAGCAGATTGGAGTGACAGCTAAGGTAAAACAGTTTGGAAATAACGTCAGAGTCAATGTAGAGGTGGTTTGGACGTGAGTTGAGAAGAGATATCAGTATATGGGACAGAGGATGTTGGAGGAAGGGCTTCAAGGCAGGAGACAGAAAAAGAGTGTCCAGAGAAGATTTGTGGATGTGAAGGAGCTGTAAAAAAAAAAGAGATGAGAAAAGGAGGAGGAGAAGAAGGAACTGAAGAAGGAACGAGGTAGAAGAAAATTAAGAACACATTGAAAGAGAAGAAGAAAAACACAGAGATTATCAACTGACAGATCGTGGGCTGCATATGGTCCCCAAACCATCTACTGTGGTCCACAACTGGATTCCAAAATTAGCATCAAATATTAATGTTAGACAAAGGTTGGATTTGTATTTGATTTTATTTCAGTGTCCGGCCCCTGAGGTGTCTGTCCAGATGAATCCTGGCCCTCCAACAAACATAGTTGGTGACCTTTGCTGTAACAGACTTTTTTACCAAAAATGTGGTGTTTTAAAAAATATATATATTTTGAGTCCAAAGGTTGACAAGATGTGACTAAATGGGATTTTATCTCTTAGACACGGTAACTCTCCAAAGACTCTCCCAGTGGTGGTAGCTGTTTTTTTTTTTAAATTCCAACATTGCTTTTACGATATAATCTCATCTGACCGTAGCGTGAATTACCCACTGCTGGAGATAAATTCTCTGGCCTTTTAAATCCCTGTTGGACTGACAGTACCAGGTCCAGTCCTGAAGCTGGATCTGATACATCTTGCAGCAAATAGTGAGCCAAGCATCTGACGAGGACAAGAACAGGCAGAGAGCTAAAATCATGCTTGTGGATTGTAAAAAAAAAAATCAAGCCCCATGTTATGACTTGTCCAGGTTATATTTATACTGAGCAGGAAAGTGACGTTGGCACAGATGTTTCAAAAACTCAGGTTAATAAAAGACAAATATTCAACGAATAAAAAAAAAAGTTTTATCCTGAATTACAAGTGGTGCTTTTAAGTATCATCAGACAGAGTAAAAACATCGGGTGTTGCTGCCCTGATGTGATATTCCACATTAGACGACTGCCGTTGTGAGGTGTCTGTACTACTCCGTGAGCTGAATCACAGAAGGTGAGAAAACAAGAGACCACAGGGTGCAGTCATCCACCTCGTCATATGATGGCGTGTCACATATTTTCAGCCGCCTTGTATTTCAAACTGCTCACACTTTTCTATTTGCCAATTATCTCCATGAAAGGCAGATGTGTTCTCAGTGCAGCGGAGATGCAGTACAAACACTGTGTACTTGTACTGAATCAACTTGACAACCAGGGCCAAGTGATAACGTGTTCATCCTCCTACTACATTTTTAGGTCCTGGCTCTTTATCCGGAAGCATACATTTAAGTTTGAAATGTTTTAGTGGAACTCATTATTTAATAGCCTCTGATCTACCATCTCAAACTGCCTTGTATTTTTAGAGGAGGAGGAGGAGGAGGAGGAAGGACCATATGTTGGGGAAGAATATAATAGGAGAGTCTTCATCAAAAAACCACAAGCACACACACACAAAACAAACATATATGTATATATACATACATATATAGCATATATACATATACATACGTGTGTGTGTGCCTGTGCATGTATGTGTTTGTTTATGTACATATATGTGTGTGTGTGTGTGTGTCTGTGCATGTATGTGTTTATGTACATATATGCGTGTGTATGCCTATATATGCATATACAAACACACACGTGCGTTTATTTGTGGTGCTGCGTGTGTGTATGTATACTTGCATATGTATGCGTGTGTTTATGCACATGCATATACAAATATACAAACACACGTGCATATATATGTGTGTTTACATGTATTTGTATGTATGTATGTATCTGCATGTGTATCTGCATACACTGTATACAAACACACACCCACATATACAGTATATATAATGTAGACTGCCGACTGCTGAATATCATTTTTAGCAGCATTTAGTTAAAATGTTGTGGTAAATTATCAGTGCGGTCAAGTTTTCCTTGTGCTGTTTCGGAAACCGCGACAACACACAAGACTGTGCGTTGTTTCACCATAGCGCACATTTCCATCATCCATCCCAACTTGACAAGCCATGACAAGCTGGCGCCAACCCAAGGCACAAACAGTCCAAAAAAAAACCAAACAGGACTGGAAAATGATGGAACACAAGAGGATGGAAATATCTAAAAGCACTACAAGATCAGACACTCAGTCCAAGATCAATAGAGCTGGAGTCTGTCACAGCAGACAGGACCTCACTTGTGGACTGAGGATGCTTCTACATTACAAACAACAGTGGGTTTTTAAGGAGCAGATGGAAAATGTCCGCCATCATTTGGTCCAAAAGGCGAAATGATCAATTATTTTCCTTTATATAGTTTTCCTAGAATGCTAAATTTAAAATGTTTTTTTTTCCAACATCATCACAAGAGTTATCAGTAAAAGGAACTTGTGTGCTACCGCTAACAACCGATATTTGCCTTCTCAACTACACTTCTTTTAAATTAACTCTTGCAGAAAATAATAACTATGAATATTGATGGTCAAACGATTTGACCTATTACCATTTTTACCGCAACTCTAACTGTTCCACCCTTGGTTGCTATTCAGTTTAGCTAAGGGTACAGGCTAATGCTGTGGTAACTTTCCATAATTTTCTATTTGTTTACCCATCTTTAAACCTATCAAGCTCTTATTGAATGAAAACGGTCTGAACCCTCTGCTCTCTCAGTGTTGGAAAAGGCTTTGTCTTTGAAGCGCGGACTTCAGGGTTTTACGGTCCAGCACAAAATGTTCAGCTCCGTACCAGCCTTGCTGGAAAAAAAAATAGACCTTATTTTGGAATCACACAGGGTTTTACGGTCCAGCACAAAATGTCAAAATGTCAAAAGAAATGTCACACCAACAACCTGTTAAGTATTTACCAATGGGTGTGTGTGTTAGGGATGTCCGATATTTACTTTTTGACGATATTGTCCAAACACTTAATTCCGATATCAACCGATACAATATCAACTGCTGTTTGGGTCAAAGGCAGAGGAGACATTTCACTGCTGTGTCATCATGGCAATAAACTTTCATTGGGTTCTCATTAGGTTGCATCATCTGGAAACCTATGCATTGCGTTATTGGGTTTTCATTATCGGAGGAAAAACCAATCATGATTCCTACCGGTATTACATAATTATGCTAATATCAGACGATATTATCGGACATCCCCTAGTCCCTATCAAACTTAAGATGTTGGTGTTTTATCCCTAGTCTTGGCCAAAGATTTAAGGAATGAGCTACTTTATACCTGTACCCAGACAGGGATGGTACAATTTAAATTAAAAGTTTTTGGATTCCACTTCTTAGTAAGGATAAGATCTTCAAAGTATTTTTGTCAGTTTTGAATGGAGGGCTCACAATGTTAGCTCTGCCGATGTCCAGTGAACTTTGAAACTTCAACAACTAAAGAGCGTCTGTCCTTGGAGAAGAAATTTGTAGTGTGGACATGTAAGAGTTCGGTCCTTGTGTTCTGGGTCTTGATATTTTCAAGTGATCTGTTTTTTTTCAGGGACGTGATGGCGGGCAGGGGTGGGAGCTGAAGCGAGATGGAGAAGGTAGAACATGCGGACTGAAAGCAAAGAAAATGTTGTGAAAACTGAAAGAAAAGTATGAAATGGAAAAGACCCTGGGCCAGATTTCTAAAGACCGCTGCACCGTGTTTCAGACGTATTCTTGCGTGGGTTATTTATCAAACCTGTACTGCAGCCTGGGAGCACAATTCAGCTGTCAGCCAGATCACACACCACACACGGGGGCCTGTCAGCTCAGCCTTTTGTGTGATCCGTGAAATGTTACTCTGTCCTTTATGCATATGGAGCAACATGCAAATGACAGAGAGATCAGTGTTGTTGAATTCACGTTTCACTCCTTTGAGTGTCCTTTGTTCACTCTGTCTGCCTGGGAGTCATGGAGACGTAGGAAGTCGGCAAGAACCTGTTGAAGAAGAAAAAATATGGTCAGGTGTTCGTGCAAAAATCAATGTCAGATTTATTTTTTTTATTATAATTTTCACTGTAAAATTACAGTTAAAATAGTAATAAAAAATGTACAGATCCTTGATTCACGATGTCCTTGAACCACAGCATATCGTGGTTACATCGGTAAAACTCGCCAGCTAGTTCACGCAGAAAGTAGCTGGCAAGTGGAGCGGACAAGTATTTTGTCAAGTGGCACTATTAGCAGAAGACGGCTTTGTTTACATTTTCAGATTTTTATGCCAAGCATTGGATTGTGCTGCAATTGCTTTCTTTCATTTTCTGTTGTTTTTTGTTTTTTTCTGGGAACTTTTTGCCCTTCATTATGGCTCCCAGGCGTATGTCAGCCTATGCAATCATCCTACGTGACAAAGCAAAAGTATCTGCTGTTTCTATTATTTCTGTTGTGACTTGAACAAATTAGGTAAAAAGCATGACCTCTCTTTTGTCCTTGTCTTGAAATTAAACAATTACAAAATTAAATAAAGTCCAAGTGCAAAATTTGTCTTTGTCAAACAAAGTGCAGTACAGGTGTATGAGGTAATAACAAGAAGGGCTTTTAACTCCCAAAAAAGCAGGGGCGTATTTCTATGGGTTCATGGCTTAGCAGCTGTGACACGCATTTTCCAAAAAGAGACCAACTTCCAAAAATAGTCCTTTTTTTTTATTATTTTAAAAAGTATCTCTTGACATGACAGATCATTCATGTTTCTTACTCTACACTCAACGAACAAAGAATGAATACACTTCCAGCCCTTTGTCTAAGGATACATACTATATCTCCTATTAGCTCAAAAGACAGGTGACGGAAATACATATGCAGAGGTGGCATAACAACAGAGGTGAAGGGAAACAGTGGGGCGGGGGCCAGGGCACGACTTCCCGCTGCTTTAACGTAATCCTAGCTGAAACGCCAATCTGCATTTCTTAAGAAAAAAAGGACTTCTGGTGTCATTTGTACCATGTTAAAATATCCATTCAGCTCGCAGTCCTAAATATAGTCTTCACCTGATATCCAATTTACCACAAGTTCATATTGTAGATTGACATCCGGGAGATACCTGCCCTTTTCAAACTCAAGTACAACTTCGTAGACTTCTGTGGACCCAGCTGATTGGTCTCAGTGTGAAGTGAAGCTGAAAAGTATATATTTTACCACTGAAGAATTAAAACTCTACAGTTCAAGCATGCAAAATCAGCCTGACCTTTTCAAAAGTTCTAGAAAGTAAAAATGGAATAACAGTTTTATCATGACCGCACACCACCAAGGTTAATCAGGTATTGATTCACCCAAAGAGAAAAAAAAATTCTTGTACACAGTGAGACGTGCATTTCAAATGTTAGCGACTCGTCTGTCAAGGTGCTAATCACAAAGTAAAGGCAGCAGGAAGCACGGTCATATCTCTGAAAACGTTTAGTTTTTCAATGATCGAAGTTAGCTACACACTTTTTAACTTGAGCCACGAACGCAATAGTGTAAGGGACAAAGAAAGATTTTTAATTTAAAATAATAATACATTAAATAATGGAATGAATGACTATATCTATCTGGCTCTTATTTCAATCTGAATTGTTAAAAAAAAATGATCATGAAACATACTTTTTGTCTGTTACTTAAATAATGACATCATCTGCAAAGAAAGCACACTTTTTTTTTCTCATTTCCTACAAACAGAGGCCGTTCATTGGCCGACATTTGCCACATAGGCCGTCCCAGTCCCAAATAAATTGGTGCTTTTTACAGGCATTTTTGGTTTGTTTGTTGGATTTGTGTACTCGTCAGAAATGTACATTCACACTTTCTAATTCAGTCAATGTGCACACCATGTCGTTCATTATTTACCTCACACTGCTGTCTGTGGAGCCTGGATTTTGCAGAATAAACTGTAGGATTACAAAACCGTCTTCTTAAAGTGACCTCGTCGTAGTTTTCTGAGAAACCGACGTAACGTAAGACAATGGAATCGGACCTAGCCACGGATTATTCAGTTTTTGATCCTCAAAGTTTTTATTTTAGGGGCACGTTTTGAAACACCGACGTAACGTAAGACAATGGAATCGGACCTAGCCACGGATTATTCAGTTTTTGATCCTCAAAGTTCTTATTTTAGGGGCACGTTTTGAAACCATGACTTATCAAAACTTTTAACTTTTAACGTTTTCACGCCTAGTGGCCATCAAAGATATTGCTACTCAAAAATATTTTTTCAACTTTCTTCCAAATTGATGTGATGTCCATCAACGTATGTAAATCTGTCCTAATATTGTTCTTGCTTACAATGAGTTGATCAATGACATCTAACATCTAATTTTCCACGCATTTGATGGATCCTTTTTTAATACTAAAATACTGATTCCCAAAACTGTTAGTGCTTTTCTTCTCTTCTGTTGGTTTTTGAATTCATTTGACTGGATATTTATTGCATTTTAAGGAGAAGTTCCACCTTTTTTGGATGCATGTTTTGCAGGGCCATAAACACACTTTCAGTTTTAAGTAAACCTCATCCTCTTAGTGCTCCTGCGTAGCTGTAACCATCTTGTGACTCCACGGTGTGAACCAGTTTTTTTAAGGTCATCATTCACTCGTTGACCGTGCACTTGTGTTTTTTAACCTTTCTGACTTACAAAACTCAGGAAAAAAAACAGATCATTTCATTGATTGACTTTTCGATTTCTCTCTTATCATGTAACTGCCAGCACCCGGAGGCGTGTTCGGACCCCAAGGAGAATCAGGATCAGAGCCTGAAGATGACGGTCAAATGAAGTTCTACACAGAACAGCACCGAGGACGGAGACGCATCAAAGGTGAGCGGAGACGTGCAACTGAACATACACACTACGTTTGCTCAGCTACGGGGACACAAGGAGCGAGACGAGAGTTAAAAAAGTGAGTCCCACTCTCCTGGTGGACAACACACCGCTGTCCCGTGGCACCACTCCATGACATTCAGATCAGATATATGAGCTGATGGAAACGGAGGCTCGGTGATAAGCAAAGCTGAGTCAACGAACCGTGATGATGAAGGCTGATTTTAACTCCCCGTCCTACAGTGTGATATGTGATAGGAGAGACTACAGCACGCCGAAAAACGGGTATTTGAGTGCACATGATCGGGAGAGCTTTAGAAAATAAAAGCATGATCTTAATTTAAAATAAAAAGTCTGATTTAACCTTCATATTTGTTGTTGAGAAAACGTAAACACCGGAGTGATTTTCTCTTTAACTGTACACCACAAGGATTTATGTTCAGAGGTGTAAAGGTCCTTGTCCAAACTGTAGATTCAACTTTATAGACACTAAGGTTTTATGACACACAGCATTGTGCTTCGATGACTTGGAAAGCAGTAAAGCCACTGCCTGCGGTCTGTGCTCTGGAAACCCGAGCCTGGATGAAGAGGCTGGGATTTCTTCAGAAGATGAGCAGCGAATTAAAAAAAAAAAAAAGTCCCGCCACCTCTCAGACGGCACAAGAGCACAGACTAAGTGTTGTAGCCATATAGTAAGTGGTTTGCAGCGTGAGTGTACAAGCTTTTGTCTACTCAGTGGGCTTTTATAGTGATTGAAGGAACCCTTCAGATGTCCAACGACTCCCTCCATACCCCAAAGGGATTATCTGCCCTTCCTTTTTTTTGCTGTAGACAGCTTTGTCCCCGTCCCCTCGTCGCTAAATTGCGACTGTGCTGGATGTGTCACTCACTGCAGAGACACTCATTATCCTAACATTGTCCTTGAGTACCATCTCCCGTTTTACTCTCTTTTATTTCCCCGTTGACTGATTTGACACTTGAAGTACAAAGGGGTCAAAGGTCGGTTTATTTAATACCATCAATATTTGTATCCAACATATACGCAATTTTTACAAACCATCGGGAAAATAACCGAATGAGGTTTCTACTGCAGAGCAACCAGTATGAATCAACAAATTGGTTTTTTTTCAAATGAGTTTCACTGAGTTTTTAAAAGAAAATCTCATTGTTTTCTACACAATTGTTCATGATACGCAAACGACTAAAATCCACAAACGCTATGAAGCTAAATTTCAGTTATATTTTTGTCTGTTTTTTATTATTTGACACAATTAATCGTGATTATTCACTAACAATCCACAGCTACTCTGGATGAAAAATCTGAATCATTAGACAGTTAAAGTAAATAATCCACACAGCAAAGACATTTCTTCACTATACTTTCCCCAAAGTCACAGTTTTGTCAGCCTTAAACTCTGTTTGCTCTTGTGCCTGAAATAGAACAACAACAATAGGCTGCCTGTTATTAGACTTTTCTAACAAACTTACACACTTCTTGAGACACACTGAGCAGCTCTCCGAGTAAATATTTGGCCTTTTTTCCAAAGCCCCGGGAGTCTGAGATGTGTGATGTGCCCTTGAGTTGAATATAAAAGGGCACGGGGGGTATTTTCAGCAGAACAGAATGGAATACGTTTAGACGGTGAGATTTAGTGAAATTATTTCAACACTTTAGCCCTTTTCCATTCCAGTAATCCTCTTTTTAGCAGGCAGAGCTTCTCCCATGATAAATTTCAGTAGCCAGAGGTTAAGTGGCTAATTTCATTCCCCATATCCTGCCGTGGAAATAGGGAGGTCTGACAGAGCCAAAGGGCAACCAAAACAACCAATCTATAACGCTGTCAGAGGCAATAGGATCATACATCACGTGGACCAGTGTTTCTGGGCACCGGAGGTCTACGCCATCTTTTACTTATGCATGCCAAACCTGGACCCTGGACGGAGTCATAAATCAGAAGAAAACAATTAACTGTAAATTCAAGGATTTTGCGCGGTTTTAAATATTCCACTCACACAAAGTATGAAGGCAAGGTGGTGGAGCTAAGCTGCATATCCAATGTGTTTATATACAAAATGGAGAGTTTTCATCAGGGCTTTTCTAAAATGTGCTTTTCTAATAAAGGTTCCTCTTTTCTCTCCTCTCTCTAAAATGTGCTTTTCTAATAAAGGTTTTCTCTCCTCTTTTCCTCTACCTTTAGGCCACCCACACAGTCCCCTAAACAAGGTCACCCTGACACTGATCACCATCAGCACATGTGTCTTTGCCATTGTCTACGCTACGCAGGAATCCTGCCCCCTCACAGTCAAGGTTACCCTCCATGTGCCGGAGCATTTTGTCGCAGATGGTAAGAGCAACACATTCATTAGCCTTTGGCTGAAACTTTACCTGAAGTAAAATTTCTTTGTCAAAATAACAGTGTATTTTTACAGTTTTTAAGTGGCAGAGCTTTTACTGCATTGAAATTGAAATTTTCATTGTGAGTTATATTTCACTAAAAGCCACTGTTCTGTGTTGTATTTTTTTTTTTAATTTTATTAAGTTTGTAATATTTCTCTAAAAACAGTTGCAGTACATTGCACTAAATACATTTTATTATTGTTTGTAATACTTTACTGAAAACTATTTTATCGTAATATGATATTCAAATGTTTAGATCTTGGGTTAAGGCATCACAATATGTGCGGTTAAAGGAATAAACCAACTTTACTGTGGTTAAACTTCTGTTTTTCCGGGAAAAAGAAACATAAACAATTTGTCATAATTCATGAAAAAAATAATATGAAATTTAAACTGAATTGATCTGATGGAATTCATAAAACTCCTCTTGTAACTAGATTTTTCAACTGCATCCATAGCACCTCCTGCAGGGTAGGAAGGGTGGCCACATACTGTTTGCTCCTAAATCACTGTCTTATTTATCTGTCATGTTTTTAGTCACTCTTTGTATAAAACCACAGTCAAATTCCTGATATGGGCTTTGATACACGACAGATGAAGCTGAATCTGATTCTGACATGTAGTAAAAACACAAATAACCAAGGTTCCTCCAGACATGGAGTCTAGTGTAGTATGAATAGTAGTACTAAATACTTAGTAATACTTGAGTACACTTTAATTGTAAACTATAGCTTGATGTTTTTTTAATCATGGCTAACACTCTTCTGTTGCCTGTCAGAGTTTGATATTGTTGCTTTGCATCTGCAGATTGCCGAATGATCACTGTATTTGTTTTTATTTTTTTGCTGCTGTTGTTGAGTGGTGGAAAATACCATCCTGTAATGTTTATGGTTGCTAATGTCAGGAGGACCAGCTAATGGACCAGGGACAGCTTGGCATTCTCCCCCTCTTTCTATTTTACAAATGGCCTGCAGTAAAATTTCCAGCCTCTCAACCTTGATGTGAGGATTTCAGTTGGCGTTCTATATCACTGCAAATGCACCTGCTGTACAACTGATGGAGTACGACAGACACACATCTATCCCCACCAAATAAATAAATAATGCGCTGGAACCCTGAATTGATTGAGAATAAGCACAATAAAGTCCACAAACCAAAAGCTCTGGAAGGAAAAACAAAATGATTTATTACCCCGGCGTACGACAGAGAGTGGCATTTTTAGCCATCAGTTTGATGAAGAGCTCTTGGGTTTAAAAATGTTCGTCTTTCCTGCGTGTGCTGCAGGAGGGAATCTAAATTCTCTCTGCGACATACAATAAAAAGAACACAAATGTACATGAAAAAAACACAAAGGAAATAGATGATACCAAACAACCAACTCCATATTTGCAAAAACAAATATAAATCAAGTTTGTTAAATTAAATATGTAGGGATGGTTGCCCAGACGAGCGCTCAGACGTCTGAGACGCTTTCAAATTCCTTCCGGCCATGAAATATTTATAAATTGGGACTAGGTATTGGCAAGGCAACGGTGTACAAACCTCAGCGGCTGCAGGGAGTGGAAAAATTGAATATGTGCAAAGAGTTAAGTGAAGTAAGAGATAGTGAGGAGCAGGGGTAATTTAGCTAATGATTCCCATATCTCTGAGAGCAGTGCATTCACATATCAGTCAGTCAGGTGCTCCTGCCCGTGAAGCCTCATTCCTAGTCCGCCCACACCACCCCCGCGATCTGTGTGGCAGTGGGTGTACAATAGAAACCAAAACACAAGAAAAACTTAAGTGCTTAAGGCGAACACCCGTTCAATGAAAAGGCGAGGCTGTAAAACGGAGGAGGCGTTTTTAGAATTTTACTGATACCGGAGTCATTTTGGGTTGATTTAAGTAGTTCTGAGTAGACTTTTTTAAGTATCGATTTGCATATATATATTTGCAATAGAAATCCCGGCACTGTTTTATTTTATAACAGTATTTTTGTAAAGTACATTAGTCTAAATTAGGTTAAATACTATATATATAATACGTATACAGTGTCTGTACTACCAACAAAGTCATCTCAGATCCGTGGAATCGTGTTAATGTTCTTCTTCTTTAGAGAAGGTGACGCATGTTCTCAGAGTATTTTCACATGTGTACTTGCTGATATTTCTTTAGTTTTGGCATCAATAAATATGCAGTATAATGAAAGGGGCTTTTAAATAGGTGAAACAGTACAACAGTGCAGTGTGAGGTGACGTCTGCATGCAGTCTTAAGAAAGACAGATGAAAACAGTTTAACCGTCTCCATAACTACCACAGCCAGCTGGACAGAAAGTGATCAGAGCTTTCGCACCACCACACCACATCTCTAGTCAAAACACAGTCTCCTGTTTTCCGGTGAACAAAGTGTCACTTAAACTGAGTGGAACTATTTCCATGTCTCAATACACAACCACTGTTGATTAGGAACTTGGGTATTTTGAGGGTGTGCACTCTGCCAAGTGCTGTTCTGGCTTTAATTAAAACAACACGCACTTCTGCCAGTATACACAGTTTAATTAAGCTTTACTGACTCAGAGTGTCAGCTCAAAATACAAAAATCTCAGTAAAAATAATTAAATAAAAGAAATCCTTATAAAACAGACGTCCCTTTACTTTTTACTGTTCGCTTCTGAGAACTGAAGTACGTTCTGATATAATGTCCTTTTTTTAAGTATAAAAGTGAGGTGATTCATGTTACAAAGCCCTCTTAGTGATAAGTGATGGAGAAAGGAAAAAAACCCAACAAATTCTGTTGACATTGGCAACGACCTGTAACGACAGAGTACTAATTTAAAATCGACCCGAGTTCTCCAGGAAGTAAAACAACATTCTTAACCAATACTATTGCTGTTCTGTTGGGTCTTTCATTTCACTTTCTTATGTATAAGGCCAAATGAGGACAGATGTGTGTTTCCTATAGAGCTGCAAATTCATTTTAATGACAGTGTCGGAGTGAAGACTGATGTTGGGCTGCGATCACAATGTCTCACTGAGCCATTCACAGATGATAGGTTTCTTCTTCTTCTTCGGCCTCGTCTGAGGTCGTCCTCTCCTCTATCCTGCCAACTTCATCTCCAACATCTTTTGTCCACCTCACCTCTCTAACTTAATCTCCAAACTGTTCCACCTTACCTCTCCGTCTGATTTGTTTTTTTTCTGACCCTGTCCAACCTCATAGCAGGTCTCACTACTGTCTTGTAAAACGTTCTCCCTTCAACTTTGCTTCTATTTTTCAAATCAAATCCCCCAACCATCGTCTCCATCCATTCTCCCTTCCGCTTCACTGACCACATCCAGAAGCAGACACTCAACTTCTAGTTTTCATAGTTCCGTTAGGCAACCGGACATGACATTTTCTCAAGAAGACGTTTCAACTCTCATCCAAGAGGCTTCTTCCGTTCCAGAACTGAAGAAGCCTCTTGAATGAGAGGTAAACTGTCTTCTTGACCATAACCTGGATGACTGAGAATCTTCATAGATGACTGGACGACTGTAGAACAGCTAGAACCCACCTTTGAAGGTCCTGGTCTTGCTTTCTTCCACCTGGTTTCTTGAACCAACAACATATCTACCATTCTTCACTACTACCTTTACCAGTCGTTGTCCCTACAGTTACAGTTCCTCCCCTGACCTCTTCACTCTCCGGTCCTTGAACAACAATAGTCCGTTCTCTAATGGCACGCTGTTGATCAACGACACCAGAGACAGTCGTCGTTAAGTCACACTCCTCACCGTTTTATCCAGGCTCAGAACAGGCATGAGGAGGAAACAGATGTCGGACCCCTCCCCCAGTGGTTGGGTTATGATGAAGGCTCTGTTCTGTACACATTTGAAGTGTTCATGTAACAACACGGGGAGACATACTGTATATATGAACCATTATTTACATATGTAAAGACCTTGGTTTCAGTGTTGTAATCAGTGTTATTTTACTTTGTCACTAAACACATGTTATTTATACTGAATTAGCAACAAATACATCCTGTTCTATTTAATGAGTGGTTGTAAATGCATAATTATACACTACCACAGTCATGCTGTTAGAGTCTAGTGACAACAGAAGAAAACATTGTTGGTGCAATTTGGCCAGTTTATAAATGTATTTATGACTTTGTTGAAAATGTATCCTCACATATAAGACTTGAAAATAGACTCAATTAAATTGTATTTTTTTCCCTTCTGGAGAATCTGTACAGTGTGTGTTGAAATGGGATTCAGGGAAATGTGCATGCCAAAGGCAAAGCAGATGTGATAAAAGGGGGCCTAACCCGGTGGTCTGGCAGGCGTGTGGTCGGTAGCAGGCAGACAGTCAGAGCAAATAAACAAACAAATCTGGAAGATAAATAAATGGAAAGGATCCCAGCAAACCCACACAGCAAACGGGGAGTCAGGACAGGAGTAGGAAGGCAATAAAAAGTATTAGAACACTATCGCTGCAAGGCGTCTTATCGAGTTCTGTCTGATGTGCGAGGTGCCATCTATAAAACGCTCTGTTTTTACTGCAGAAATAATAAGCGAACGGGCGAGTGATGGGGTCAGACATCTGTAGGAGCAGAAACCTCAACGGGAAGAGAAGTCGATGAGATGCGGCAAGAAAAATGTAAACATGAAACTGAAAGAGACGTGGACGAGCTAATAGCGGTGGAACAGGGCCCTCAGTTCAACGTGGTGCTAACAGCCATCACTGAGCTGTAGGGTTAGGGTCCATATGGAAATACACTTTGTAATATAGTATTTTTTTATGAGGGGTTCAAAATGTTTTTACATTTATATGTGTTACAGAGTACCTGTAAGTAAATCACCATCACTCACGAATAATCGTGACCATAATTAATCATGTACAAGTTATCAAAGTTTATATACATACTGTAAATGGACATACACATACATATATAAATATATACATATAAACATATATGTGTATGTATATTTATATATACACATATGTATATAAGCCTTTCACGGCAATGTGAGTAAATAAGTGTAAAAACTTTGAATTTTTTTTCAAGTGTTAAGATGTGATTTTTTTTTTCCATCTGATTAACTTCACAAAATAATTTTTGCAACTAACACATTAATCCTTACATGGACAAGCACAGACGATATAACTATACTAAGATCCAACCAAACACTTCAGCCTTTATGTCTTTCAGTGTGGTGCAGTCCAAAGCACATATGGCAGCCGTTGTGATCTGTTACAAGTCAGCTCAGTAATTTGGAGATAAGAGAGAAGGTGCACAACAAAATTACTTGCAATCATTGTTGTATCTGATGTTCCACTCCAGGGGTTTCTTTGCAGGTCTCTGCGAATCCGACCCATAATTTAACAATTCCCTTCTCACTGTAAGAGCTGAAGCCATTACATTCTGCACACTCTCGGCAAATGAGGGCCGCTGCCATTTCTGTTCACTGAACTGGAGTGATGGAAGCAGCTCTGTTTCGCTCATCTCTGGTCAGCTTGACCTGGCAGATGTGTTAAGTGACCCTTCCGGGGAGAGTTGTAGTCTATTCCATCTCTTTTGGAAGTTGAGCTGGCTTCAGTCTACAGTGTGTAGGATTAGGTGTCGTAGGCATAGCTATAATTATCTACAAAAAGGTACTGCTAGTTATAAAGAAAATGCTGTACAGCAGAGGTGTCAAACTCTTGGTTTTTCATATGCAAGTATATTAGAAAATATTCATATTTAATGAAATATAATTTGAAAAAACATCATGGACGTGAAGGATTTGTGTTTTTTTTTCTTTCATAATTCATAAAGCAGGCCAGATTGAACCTCCTAGCGGGCTGATTTTGGCCCACATGCTGTATGTTTGACATCCCTGCTGTACAGTAAGAATGTATTGATTTCCAAGTTCATCAACAGACAGCTATTTTTGTTTGGACTATCATCCCTAATCTGACCTTTCTTAACATGAGGTTAAAATAATTTCATATAACATACTGTATGTTGATGGTCAATATATACAGTATCTACATCCCTCAAAAAAGGAAATACAGAGCCAAACTCTGCTGCTAAATTGTTTTATTGGGTTAAAAAAAATAAGACAAATATCAGTATTGATATCCGAAAAAGAGCGGAACAATTAATTGGTGTTGTATGGAATCAAAAACTCTGGTATCACCCATCACTAATAGTGACTTGGGCAAAATGTTTGCAGCAGTTTCCCTTCCTGACAACCCACCCTGGAATTTGCGAAACCCAAAATCTTCCGTGCGGGAAGCAGGCATCATAGCACATCACTATTCCAGCCAGAAACACAAGCAGATACTTATTCATGATGCTACACCGACACAGAGGCGTCGGGATGGATTGGAGTTTATTCTGCATCCAGACAATAACCCCGGACACACAGCCAATGTCACGGTGGAGGCCGGTTTAATTTTATAATGTCCTCTCTATGGCCGTCTACTTATTTGGAGATGCATCTGAAAATAATAAAGATACTCACCGGCGGTTTAAGCCAAAACTACAAAAACAAATTTTCATTGCCCTACATGTCAGACTTGGCTCTGTTTTCTGCTGAAACCAGAAATCTCTTCAGCAATGATCAAAAAGGCCCACAGTGTCGTCTGGGCAGCATCCCAAACCTTATCTTTAAGGGTTTAGGGGAAATTAGGTGTGTGTGTTTGTGTGTGTGTGGCTTTACTTTCTCAATATATAACTTTTAAAACTGGGGCTGTCTTCTAAATCAGTGGGGCAAGACCCCTAGAGAGGACACTGGGAATGATGCAGAGGACAAATTTCTTTTGTGCGTATGTGTATATATGTACTGTTACCAATGGAGCTGATTCATCTTCTTCTTCTTCTATTTTTTCTTGTTCATATTTCCTTTTTTTCTTTTTCTTTATTTTCCTTCTTTTTACCATTAAACATCCGTTGTTTAGTGTCTGATTTTATTTTTTTGCCACCTGTCCAAAAAGGAAAGTGCGTGTATCTTTGTTGATACCTAATCCCCTTGTGAAAAAGTCCATAGACAAAATTAACGATTTTGCATCACCGCACATTGTTGAGTTGTTGATCTTTGCTTCTTTCTTTAATAACCCTAATTGATTTTTTGTGACTTACTTGTGATAAAGTCTTGGTTATCATTCAACCTGTTGACCCAAACTAACCAAATGAAGCAGCATCAGGGCATTGACTCCACCGTCACCTCAGGCTTAAAATATTTATTTTCTCTACGGACATTGGTGCAGGAAAATAACAGATCTACCATGTCTGCTGCTCCCTGTTCTTCTTCTGTTTCTTTATTCTTCTTTTTCATTTCACTATTTGCTTCATCTTCGTCCTTTATATATATATATATAGAGAGAGAGAGAAGAAACTGTAATTCTTTTCGGATTTGAAAGAACAATAACACATAGGGGAAACTGCTTTTTTTAAGTTTCTGTTTTTTATGTTGTTAGTTTTTTTCTGCCATCATTTGTCCAGTGACTCAGACTTCATTGCTCAATCGCTGCACTCTCTAAAATCAAACCTTCACTACCTCAACTGAAATAGAATTTCCTTTTTTTTTACTGTCTTTTTTATCTTTGGATGTTTGTTCTATTTTGCTTTCTAAAAGCCACACAGAACTGCATGCGCATGTTTTCTCTGTGCCACTGCCTCCACTGATCCAATGGCTGTATGAAAATCTATCAGTTCACCAGAGAGCACAGCCCCAATCTCCTCCCAGCTCCCTATAGAGGCAGAAGTCATTGGCATCAATTAGGGATAACCTTGTTCAGTGATCACAGTTTAATGATTGGTCTGGGAGCAGTAGGAAAGAAAGGTAAATCAGCGTCAATGAGCGTAGTGTTTACTAACCGACTCCAGAAACCTTTTTAGCCCCCGTGCTGCAATTACCAGAGAAATCCCATCAATACACACATTATAGGTCCTAATTTTCTCATTTAGATTCAGCTTAGTCAAGATGGGAATTCACAGTACAGTGAATACAATCAAATTAGCTACTTTTTAATTGTTATGTATTTTTTTTCCTCCATTGCATCGAGGAGTACAGCCTTCCATCTCCCTCTCCGACTGCTGTCATATTTCAATTTGTGTTTTTGTGTTTTCGCAGGAAGTAGCTTTGTGGTCAGCATGGGGAGCTTCCTGGACGTGTCTAACTGGCTGAACCCCGCCAAATTAACCCTCTACTATCAGACCAACTCATCCACACAGTGGGTGCAGGACTTCTGCGGCCAGAGGACGACTGATCCCTGTGAACAGATATGCGACCAGGACACAGGTCAGTGGACACACACACACTGCATTGTTTCCCTCCATTGTGAGATGTTTATATTTGAATAATAGATACAGTTCCAAGCAGTAGCTTCACTCCAGTGCAGCATCTACTCCACACTACAAGTGAATCACACCAGTGTTTGTCAGCGGTGCTTGTCAACATTTGCAGTGTTGTGGTCAGCCTGTTTGCACACACTGTACATCAGGACCAAACAGGCCAGTGCTGCCGTCTGCCTCTGATGTTTATCTTGGTTGCTGTGAACTCCTGTGTGTATTCTGGGCCCAGGTAGATAAAGTGGAAGCTCATTAGAATGGATTACATCTGTAATGTATGTGAAATGTATGTCACCCCGGTCAAGGGCATGTTGAGGGCTGATGAATAATGGATCTGAGATCAGGAACGCATGAAGATGCCAAACATCGGCTTGGCACAACTGTGTGTGCGGATGCTGAATTAATGTGCGTCTGTGTGTGCCACCTACTTGCGTTTTTACGCACGAGGATCAGCAACGGTCGTAATTCAGTTCCTCAACATATTCTCGATCCCTAATTTACGGCTGGATTTCTTTCCGTTGGTCTCCCACGTCTGCCGTCCTCAGCAGCGTGAAGTTTTTGATCACAGAATGTTGTCAGTTCTAGGGGAAAACTTTATTTATCCTGCAGCTAGTTGAAAACACAGACAACAAAATGCTATTTACGTCTCTGTCCTCTAGGGTGTGTCGGCATAATAAGTCTCACAAGTAAAGGACAAACTCAACTTTGAGGGATTAGCTGACTTAGCTTAGCTGACTTAGTTTAGCCAAGCCTCACAGTATGTTACATGTATATACAGTATATATGTATATATATGGTGAAATAATTAAAAATAATTAAATAGACATTTAATAACAAGGTAAAATAAGTGCACTATAAAGTACCATAAAGGTCAGTTAAAAAAAAAAAACAATAATAAAAAAATGAATGTCACTCAGTAATAATGTGCAGATGGTTGTAGGTTAAAGGCTCAAACGGATGAGTTTTAAATAAGGATTTGAAAAGAGTGAGAGAGTCAGTGTTACAGAGAGAGAGAGAGAGAGTAGAAAGTTCCAGAACTGTGAAGCTCATTTTCTAATACTGTCTGTTGCTACACTGTCACACCGGTCGTCACCGTCGACTTCCTGTCTATGTCAGAGTGGGCTTCGACCCTGAGTCTTCTCCACTTCCACCTTCACCCTTTGACTCAGCTATTAGAATTGAGGTCAGTTACCGGGTGACATGAGTTCCCTGCAATATTTTCCTTCTGGAATATATTGCAAAACTAAAGTGAGTGGGAAAGAATTTATGATATGAAAGAAGAGAGAGTGATGTTTGGCATTAACATTTAGAAGAAAAATACTACCAGGATAATAATAACAGTAGTAAATTTAAAATAAACATGTTGTAAATACTGCAGTACTCCTACATAGCAGGTATTTATGATATCATTAACAAAAATAATTGCATTATGTAGCCAATATAACCGGAAGACTCCAGTAAATGTTTATGTGATGAATTATGCGTTAATCTATCCCGCGCTGCTAACAGGAGAGCAGATCACCTCCGGCGTCCTTTCATCCATCATTATCACCAAAGTTGTAAAGACCAGTAAACCTCCCGGGCAACCTCTGTGGTCTTTACTTGACGTCGTGACATCACTTCATCCTCTGCTAATTGTATTAAAATGGTGGTGGAGTGTTTAGATTTATGGCTGCTTTGTTAATGAGGTGGAGGTTGGCAACACGGGCGTTGGAACATTGTCCAACTCTCGATCCCCTCGGCTGTATCGCTCCAGCTTTGGGGAAAACTAATACAAATCCAGTTGACGACAGAAATGTCAAAACTTTGTCCATAAAACTAGGCAGGACAACACGCATCTGCAACTTTTAGTATCTGCCGATATTGATATCAATCTAAAGTGTTCTTTGCGATAGTGTCCCCGTTTACGGCAATGCCCATTTTGGCTTAGAGGCAGTGGTGGCTTGGTGGATAAGGAAGCCAACTTGGGTCCGGAAAGTTTCAGCTTCGAGTCCACCAGCTGTCAAGTTACCACTGAGGTGCTCTGAGCATGGCACCATCAACACACACTGCTCCCCTGGCGCTTAAGCTGCCCCCTGCTGACCATAGTGATGGGTAAAATTCAGAGGTGAGATTTGTTGTGGAGTTTGACTTTTTCTTAGAATATTTTGACTAATATACAACCATACATACAGCAAGAGTTATGTCACTGTCACTGAAATGAAATAAAAAAATCATTCTTATTCAGTGAAATCCTTTACCATTACAAATACAGTAGGACACGAGGAAGGATCGTCTCTTCCAGTGATGGTACATCATCGGTTGTAAAAAAAAAAATGAGAGGAACGAGGTGAGGAAGGAGGCCACTAACGTAAAGTGAAAGTGACCAATATTATTAGAAATCTAATATTAGTGTTTATAGAGGCAGAAACCATCTCCATTCTGCTGTATTAGGTTGTGCGACTACAGTAGGAAACTTAGCTCAGGTGTAGGGGGAAAACGCCTGTGATAGGACAGTCGCCTGGATCATTGTTACCATCAAACGGTCATTTTCTGTCGCAGGTGATTGCATGTTAATTAGGCCGACAGCGTGTTCCATTCAGTCAAGCAGAACTTCTGCCATCACTGTATTAGCCGGTGTTATGTCTGTCCCTGAGGCCAGACTTCCATAAAAACATTCAATTTCCTCTTGCAATCTGCCCGGTAACCTGAAACAACACAATCAGTGATTAAATTACAGGCAAGAACACAAACATAGTCACACAGTACGAAGAAAGACAGACCTGCGCAGTATATGAAACAAGGACTTTTTTGGATATAAATAAAATTCTAAAAATTCTACACCACCTTTTTATTTTATCTATAACTGATGTACGATTTATTTGTTTTACAGT